>NW_003345201.1:3205177-3226962 GCF_000150975.2 Nannizzia gypsea CBS 118893
ACGAGTAAACCCGATTGTTAAGTGCCAAGTCACATGTCTCCGCCAGAGCCGGTGGCCCAGAGGTTTCGGAATCTCGTATGGAGAGAAAGAAGCTTGCGTTTTACCTGTGAGAATTTTTTGCGACTTACCGTGTTTCCGTCCTTCCGAGGGAAGCAGACAGGACAAGCAGAAAGCGTTGAGGGTGAACATGAAAACAAGAGAGCTGACTACGGAAATAGGAAAACGAAGAGAAGAAGACGAAGAAGAAATGGAAGCAAAACGGCCAACTTTGTTGCTCTGCGAACTACTCTCGCTTGTTGCGCAGCCAGGCTTCTCGATATCAACTCGTATCTCGATGCTGGGAGGAAGGAGTCTAGAAAGGCCTTCTGGGGTTGGTGCAGCATCATCAAACATGACACTTGCAACAAGCCAACTCCGTACTAATTACTCGATCGCGACCTAATTATGCATGCTCGATTTAATACGGAGAGAGGGGAAGATGCACTAGCCAACTAACCAAACGATGGCCGCGCTGCTTGCTCCATCAGGGCCGTCAGTCTGCGTCTGTGCCCATGCGAGCAAGGGAGGCATCTCCTCCTTACTTCCTTACATACATACAACCCGGCCTTACGTGCCTACATATAGTCCGTACTCCGTACAGGCAGGGCTTGGGAGTATGCGCATCTACAATTTACGCTGTCTCCTCCTGCTTTGACATGGCGTGGAGAATCCAGGCACCAAGTCGTCTCTACAACAACCAATTGAGGAAGTTCATGGATGCCGCAGGTTGATGAGCGCAAACCCTATCGAACAGCCATGCCCAGAAAAGAGAGGCCACCAGTCGAGCCCTTACCTCTTCGCGATTAGTCTAGAAAGATGGAGGATCCACCGATCCACACTCAGTGACACTACTTAGGGTGGCTTGCCCAAGGGTTCCTGAATCAGATGTCTAGCAAGGGTACGGGAAGCAGTTCATGCATGAATCGGAAGAGGTTGCTGTTGTCGCAATGCACATCGAAATGATAAGGGGGAACGCTGCAACAGCAACAGCAACAGCACAGCTCATCGTCCCCTAGGGGGTACGCTTTGTCCCGTAACCAACTTGTTATCTGCAGGGTCGGCCAAAGAAAAAAATAAAGGACCAGGAAGAAACGCAGCAGGGAAGCAAGACTAAAAAACAAAACGGTTGCTGGTGAAGCACGCTACAGGGGCTGTCGCTTAGTTACCTACTATTCATACGAGGTTGATCAGGGATCTGGCGTGGGCTCCATCCATGGATGGGGATATCAACGGGGTACATTATTGAACCTTGAATCAACCCAAGGGAAGCGATGCGTTTAATTTCCCAAGCGGCAAAGACATGGACGTTTGGCCTTCCTCTTTCTAGCCCTTGAACTAAACATGCCCGTTTTTTAGATGTCCTATTTTACTTTTTTCTTTTCTAGCAAAAGTTCGCCTCCGCTCGTATAACAACGCACTTGGTTATGTATACTTATACCTATCTACGTTGCTTCGGCCTATCTCCCTCCAAACAGTCGGGATTCCACTCCAACCCAACTAAGCGGGTCTCAGGACGATCGATGTCGACTTGCTTCCTATAAACATTTGGCATCGCTCTCGCTTTTCTCGCCTTCGTTCTTTTTCTTTGGCTTTAAGCCTCCTCGTTTCTTCTCCTCGCTTTCTCGTTCGTTCTGTGGTTGCTCAAAATTCTATTTCTGGCACTAGATCTCGGAGCCTTTGGGGAGGGGAGGAAGCATCGGCACTTGCTATATATTGTATATATATACCCCATCAAGAGCCCACTCCCCAGAGATCAGAAGTGACCCAGCTGGAATCTCGGCAAGCTTGGTTCAACTCATCAACTACACTCATTCACTACTTGTTCCTCCTTTGGCTGCTTTTGGGCATCCTTTAACCGTCACAATGAGAAATCCGCCTCCAGAGGTCATACGGACGTGGCCAAAGCCAAACCGCATCAATCCAGAGTTTCAAGGACCTGAGTTGGCCATTCTCGGAGTCACCTTCACCACATTATCAGTTATCATCGTTTCACTGCGCATGTTCGTACGTCTTCATTTGCGAAAAGCTGCGTCATGGGATGATTGGCTTATGGTGGCAGCTATGGTATGTTCCATTTCCCCTTCCTTATTTAGTCCGTATAATCGGTATAATACGGGCAATCAGACATTAGCTAACATTATCTTCTTCAGCCGTGTCTAGTGGGCATCTCAGCAGCAGCAATCATCAGTACAAATTATGGATGGGGTAAGTTATTTCCATATACCTAGTACTAGGCTCATTCGTTAGCTGACGATATTATCTGCTCGGCAGGCTATCACATCTGGGACTTCAAGTTCAACCATTTCAGAGAGTCGAGAATAGTAAGATATTCATCCCCTACCTAACCCAATACCTTATTATGATTATACCTTGCTAGATTTTTTCAGTATACTGACCGCGATATAGACGAGTTACATATGCCAAATCTTATTCGTTCCGCTCATGTCCCTCGTTAAACTATCTATTCTGGCTTCCTACCTCCGTTTCTTCACCGAAAAGATATACATCAGAATAGCATGGATACAGGTCGGCCTGGTTCTTGCTTGGTTTATCACTTTCATGGTGCTCATGCTTATTGCCTGCATGTAAGGCCCCCCGTTCGTCTAACTTTATTATTGCCGAAGCCAAAGAAACAAGATCCTAATTCGCGTGCTATTTAGTCCGCTTACGCACTACTGGACCTCCTTCCTACAAGAAGGCTGCATGAACGAAGAATATAGATTGCTGCCAGCTATTTACTCCAACGCTGTGATGGACGTCATGATACTTCTCACACCTTGCCCTGCGCTGTGGAAATTGCATCTACCATTGCGAGACAGAATTGTCCTTATCGTGATGATGACTTTGGGTTTTATGTATGGCTCTCGATTTCCGATACCCCCTTTTTTCTTTTTGCAAGGAAGAAACAATAGCTGACTTGATTTTTTTCGTACAGTGCCTGCTTAGCAGGATGCATCAAGTCGTTTTACATGTACCAGACCCTTGTGGGAACATACGATGTTACCTGTAAGTGAAAAGACCTCAGCCCCCATAACTGTTATTTCTTTTTCAGGAGACTGACTGGATGTTCAATTTCAGGGGAAGGATACAAAGTCTGGGTATGGACCGACCTCGAAATAAACCTTGCCGTGATCTGCGCCTCGATACCTGTTCTCCGGCCATTTGTACAGAGATACTTCCCAAATCTGGGTTTCAAGAGCAACAATTCTTCGACGCCGTACGGCAACCGATGGGGCAGCAGCAACCGTTCCAACGGATTGGGGTCTGGGGGTATCTACAAGCAGCAAACCATCCACCAGACCGTCAGGTCTCGTCAGACCACAGAGGATGAAGACGACGGAGGCTCTACCATTGCCTTGAGCCCCTCTGAGTTCCCTCTAACAAAGACACATCCAACTTCGCCTGTGCCCTTCGACAACCGTCCTCCTGAAGCGCGCAACCCATCCCGCAGTGGCTTCCGCAACGATTCCAATTATCCCGATCATCAGAACGATTCTCGATATGCGAACTACGCTTGATGCCCTGGAGGTTCATATTTCGCGGATAAATTTTTTCTTGGTTTACTTTTTTTTAATGGGTGGTATCCTTTTAAACTAAACGGCTCTGGAGGCTCTGGATATGTGTTCCTTTTGGCGTTTTTGTCTACGTTCCTTTTTCATCTCTTACTCGCCTACTGCTATTATTTTAATCAGCTTTGGCCTTTTTTTAGAAAAATACACCTTGGAGAGAGGTCTATCTCTGATACCCAGTTCTATACATTTTTTTACCTTTTTCTATTTTATTCCTTGCTGTATAATTTTAAATATGGTTATATTACTAGTTGGCTGGCCACGGAATAATTTCCCTTGTGGCCACTCCAGGTCCGATGACAATATCTACGGAGTACATGTTTATTCTCCATCCCATCACATTTCTGTCCTCTCTCCGCATCCCGGTAACCAAGCTCCCCCTTGAGCTCTTTCTCCATCTTCTCCTCCCCGAACCATGGCTCTCCAACGGTCTAGCGATCCTCTAGTCTGGATTGATTGTGAGGTTCGACCCCATCGACCCAAGCCTTCTTCGTATATGCTAGAAGAAGTCTATCTAGCGCAGCCAGCTAACCAAGAGATACGCAGATGACGGGACTCGACCCGGCAAATGACCACATCATGCAGGTATGCTGCTACATCACAGACGCACAGCTCAACCTGCTCGAACCCAAAGGCTTCGAGGTCATCGTCCACCTCCCGCAGGACATCCTCGACCGCATGAATGCCTGGTGCACTGCCACCCACGGCCGCTCTGGCCTGACTGCCGCTGTGCTCTCAGCCACCACGACAGCCGAAGAGGCAGCGAACGGCCTGCTGGCGTATATCAAGCAGCATGTACCCAAACAAGGTACCGCTCTCCTCGCGGGGAACAGCGTACACGCGGACCGGGCCTTTCTTGCCCAGCCGCCGTACGTACAGGTGCTGGACTGGCTGCACTACCGCATCCTGGACGTGAGCAGCGTGAAGGAGGCCGTTCGACGTTGGGGCAGCGACGAGATGCTGCGAGATGCACCGTCGAAGAAGGGCGTCCATCTGGCGCGGGAGGACATCCTGGAGAGCATCGAGGAGATAAAGTACTACCGCCAGAAGCTGTTCGCCTCGTAGCTAGTCACTCTCCGTCGCTCTCCGTCTCGCATCCTGTCCAAAAGTCAACATGTTCGTGCATTAATCTGTTATATTGCTTTAATTAATTGAGGTGGCGGGAAAATGACGAGGTTGAGGCAGCGACCAAAACAAGCCAGCGCAGCAGAACAAGTGGGAAGCACAACGTGATGATGCCCCGCGATGCCTAACGACGGCCAGGGTTTCCGCTTCTTCTCTTCTTCTTCTCCTTTTTCTCCTCCTTCTTCTTCTACTACTTCTTCTTCTTCTTCTCTTTCATCTTCGTCTTCATCTTCATCTTCTTTTCATCTCCGCTAGCTTCGTTGATCCAGGAGCAGCATCTTAATTGGAGTGTTTACTAGCGGACGGAGAAAATAAGCAACGAGACCTGACCTGAAGCTAGCTAGCTACCAGCTATCATGGCCGTCAAGACCGTGGACATCACCCCCTTCCCTGACCAAAAGGCCGGCACGTAAGTACAGAAGGGGAAGACGAAAGAATCCAGGAAACCTTTCCATTGCCTGCTACAAGATGGAATTGAATTGCTAACGTCTAGCTATATAGATCCGGTCTTCGCAAGAAGGTCATCACTTTCCAGCAGCCACACTACACCGAGGCCTTCGTTACCAGCATCCTGCTCTCTATCCCCGAAGGAGCCCAGGACGCTTTCCTCGTCATCGGCGGCGATGGCAGATTCTACAACACTGAAGCTATCCAGCTCATTGCTCGCATTGGAGCTGCCTACGGCGTCAAGAAGCTGTTGATCGGACAAAACGGCATCCTAAGCACCCCTGCAGCTAGCCATGTCATTCGTAAGAGACAGGCAACTGGGGGGATCCTGTTGACTGCAAGTCATAACCCCGGAGGTAATAGAATTGCGTGATCGTCCGATCCTCTCGTATCTCAACATAGAACTGACTGGGAGTGTTTGTCTCTCTCCCCGTAATTATAGGTCCCAATGCTGATTTCGGTATCAAATACAACCTCTCAAACGGAGCTCCTGCCCCGGAATCCGTGACAAACAAGATCTATGAAGTATCAAAGTCTTTAACCTCATACAAGATCGAAGACCTTTCGGAGGTTAAACTCTCGGAAATTGGCACCCAGCAATATGGGTCCCTGGAGGTCGAAATCATCGACTCGACTGCTGATTACGTCGACATGCTGAAGGACATCTTCGACTTCGAGCTGATCAAGTCTTTCCTGAAGAGCCGTCCTGATTTCAAGGTCCTGTTTGATGGCCTCCACGGTGTCACCGGACCATACGGAGTTGCCATCTTCCAGAAAGAACTGGGTCTGCCTGCTTCCAGCACCCAGAACTGCATTCCAAGCCCTGATTTCAATGGTGGCCACCCAGACCCCAACCTGACCTACGCCAAATCACTGGTGGATGCAGTCGACAAGGATGGAATTCAATTCGGAGCGGCCAGCGACGGCGATGGTGACCGAAACATGATCTACGGTGCCAACGCGTTTGTTTCTCCAGGCGACAGTCTTGCCATCATTGCTCACCATGCAAAACTTATTCCTTACTTCCAGAAACAAGGCGTCTACGGCCTGGCCCGTTCTATGCCGACCTCCGGTGCAGTCGATCTAGTCGCCAAGGCACAGAATCTCCAATGCTACGAAGTTCCGACTGGTTGGAAGTTCTTCTGCGCTCTATTCGACAACAAGAAGATGTCAATATGCGGAGAAGAGAGTTTCGGTACTGGCAGTAACCATATCAGAGAGAAGGATGGCCTTTGGGCTATCGTTGCTTGGCTCAACATCATTGCCGGCTACGCAAAGTCTCATCCCGACAAGCCATTGAGCATTTCTGCCATCCAGCAGGACTTCTGGAGCATCTATGGACGTACCTTCTTCACTAGATATGATTACGAGGACGTTGATAGCAACGGGGCAAAGAAGGTCATCGACGACCTGGCTGCACTTGTCAATAACAAAGATACCTTCGTCGGTTCCACTGTCTCCGGCCGAAAGGTCACCGGCGCAGACAACTTTAGCTACACCGACTTGGATGGCAGTGTGAGCAAGAACCAAGGATTGTTCGTCACCTTTGACGATGGCAGCCGTATCGTTGTCAGACTCTCCGGAACTGGCAGCAGTGGTGCTACCATCCGCCTCTACATTGAGCGTCACGAGAGCGACTCGAAGGAGATCCTTAAGGACGCTCAGGACTATCTAAAGGACAACGTGGCTCTCGCCGTCAAGCTCCTCAAATTGAAGGAGTACATTGGCCGGGAGGAGCCCGACGTCAAGACCTAAGCAGATTTGGTCCTGCTTCCCTGCAAGACTTACTTACCTCTTGCAACGTGAAAAACAAAAAAACGATGGGGACAATTTATTGACACGGAGCATGCGGCATTCCACTCATTGATTCACTCGTTTTTATGACCTAATGACCTGTCATGGAGCAGGAATAAACCAAAAAAAAACCACGAGAATGAGCGTCAACACTATTTACACAGTTAATTAGCACATAACCTAAATACTTAAATAAACAGAATAATATATGTGCATTAATCATAGAACTGGATATTCTGAGTCAGAGGATGATTCTTGTGTGTTGATGGATTTTACTCTTGTCTGCTAGCCGCCTTCACAGCTCTCTATATCCAAATCTATTCTTCTTTCCTGGTGAAGCGCGCGCTATTGACTTCCAGATGGCGCAAACATCGAGCCGCCGCCCAGGCCCTTTTTTACCCCTTGCAGCAGAGATCCGGCAAGCTATTCTCTGTCAGTTTGACGATGTCGCAACATTAGAATCCGCTTCAGCGGCGGATTGTTCCCTTGGCGCCGCATTCTCCGGGTCTCCTTCGATTGTGCTAGCGAGAGTTTTGCACAATGCTATTCCATCCGAGTTATTGCCAGAAGCGCAAGCTCTTCAGGCTTCGTATAACCTGGATTCAAAATCCCGAACAGTTGAGCGAGTGACCAAAATTGTGGACGCCTTCGTACGGCGCGAACCAGCTGACTTCACCAAGTGGGCTCTGCCAGAAGCTCGCTACGTCAGCGGTTTAGCACCCGTTGTTGAATTCTTCATTGACGATTTTGCTTCGTTGGCGTGTTCCCGTCGACGAAACACAACAGCCACAGTCGCGCCTATCTCATCCAGCGAGAGATGCCGCATTGCGCGGGCTTTCTACCGCTTTGAGATTTACTGCAACCTTTTCCGGCCGTATAGAAGGGTTTCCCTCGATGCTGAGACACAGAGGGAGCTATTTATCCGACAGTTCGCACCCTGGGAGACTGAACAGCTGTGCTGTGTTTATGATTACCTAGTTGAAAAAATAACCCCAGGTAAGGTATCAAATCCACACCTGGTATCAGGTCCCAATATTGCATCACTAACGTGCAGTTGATAGCTTATAATGATATTGCTGAACACGATATTCAGTGGGGAGAATTCAGTGTCCCGTTTGATGCTGGACACCATAACGCTGAAGAGTGTTATGACCATGCTGTACGAAACAATTCATATCCTGTTTTGTATGTGGTGAATTGATAGCGAGGCTAACACCAACCGGGCAGGTTTCCTTGGGGCTCTCTTCTATCCATCAAGCCGTAACTGCAATGACTTATGAAGAGCGGTATGAAGTGTTATCTAAGCACTTTGGATTTGGTGATGATTTCCTTCTTGAAACTTTGTGGCAGTGTAGAAGCATGGAAGAGTACGGACGCCCGCTTTCTGACTATGATGAAGTCACCAAACATGCTCTGATTGCCCCGCCTGCCTTGGATGATCCCGATCCAGGCCCCAGAGATATTTGGTACTGGGTGCATGCCGAGAACTCCTCTGAAGAATTCATTTATAGTGAGCGCCATAGATATCTTCGACGGAGAGGTTATGTCATGTGGGATATTTCTAGGCTTCGACAAGAATGGAAACTTCTAGACGGACATTACGCAGATCCCCCTGATGAAGCACTCGAGCCCTTAGACAACAGGCCTGAGTTGACCCCTAACCTGGAGGAAATGTATGATTCGTGGAAGCGAAGGTCGAAGATCTATGCAGCCGGAGGCCGCGGGTGGTGGAGCAAAGATGACGAGAGCAAGGTTGTCTACCCGACTCGAACCGACGCAGACGTCCGGCGAGAAGTGCAGAGAGAACCCCTTCCAGACACATGGCAGCCTTTTATCGAGTTTCAGAAAACTTTTTCTCTAAGTCAGAGGTTGGAGTCTTTGAAGGTGAATCAGGAGAAGGAGTCAGAAATGTAATAAAGAAAGAAAAGAAACGAAGCAGACGAAGACGCAGAAGATAGACTAAGTTAGTTACAGTATCAGTACTTTTTCTCCTGCTTCTTCTTTGCTTTTTACTGTCTTTTAACTGTTCGTCCGTGAGATGTAAGATGTAATTAAGACGAAGAAGAGGAAGACGAAGTATAAGGAGTAAGGAGTTTAAGCCAGGCTAAGACCTTCGAGAAGCCGAAGAGCACAAAGGCTCACACGTCTGCTTAACTACTTAAATCTCAAAGGTTGCTTAGCCACAACATAACCTCTGCAGGATCCTTCATTCAAAGCTATCATTGAAGATATGGTGCTGATATTATTGTTTTATCGGCTTCTTTCTTTTTCTTCTTTCTAGATAGATGATTGTTTGAAGAATTCCAAATGTGAGCTTAGATATTGACAATAAAGCTCTTCTTCTCCTACAGTACTACTAGTGAGTATCTAATGATTTCAAACAAAGCTCTATGAAAGAGAGCTAGTCCATTCTTCAACATCTAGCTAACAACATCACTCTCACACTGCAGGTCGAGGGCGCAGTCCCTCTTCTATCTCTTTATTAAATCTAGTAACTATTAAAATAATGCAGGTCGTAGGTGGTGCAGCATGTTTTCTTAATTAAGAGTTAACAGTCTTAATCATCTTTTGTTTTCATTCATTAATAGTTATGTTAGTTAGTCATTTAACTGACTAGGTAGTTAACTACCTAGGGAACTAATTCAGCATTTGCGATGTCTTGTTCGCCCACCAGTCCTTCCAATTTATAACCCGCTCTCCTCTTCGTGCTTCTTCGGCCGCGAAGACAACAGCATGACTTCGGATGGCCTCCTCCAAGGTACATCCCAGAATCTCAACCTGAGCCTTCTTGACATCCCACCTCTTGTTTTCTACGGAATCGACCGCCATGACAAAGGCCCTTGTAAGTCCATAATCCCCACCCCCGTGGGACTCGGCTTCCTCTGGAGGCGGTGGAGCCACGAAGTGTTTCTTCGTCACTCCGGTTCCGAAAGTGAATATGCTGATCGTCTCACCATCATAGGTTATTTCACCCAGGGTGCCAGATATACGGCCGCGACGAACACACTGGGATTCGGTGGGAGCCACCATGTGCAGCGTAGCGAGCTTGGGACCCCTGCCGCCAAGTGGTGATTGCGTGTTTGAGTCTGATCCAATATCACGGCCGTGTGGTATCGGGTCGCTTCCCCAGGATATGGTGACGAATTGGTCGTCGCATACGCTGTTATCAGACTCGTACACGCATCGGCCGTACCATGGGCGTGAAGCAATATCCTCATCATGCGTTTTCTTGATATCGTAGTCTTGCGCTAGGATGTCGAGAAGGTTTTTCTTCGCCGTTTCCATGCCATGTTTGGATAATATGTCTTCAATTTCTGGGTAGACGTTGTGCGCTGGAAAGCCTGTGCTGCCCTTCGCTAGACATAGGTCATTGTATATCTTGACAGAACTGTATATGCAGTCTCGTTCAATGGGGCAGGAAAGACAGTTCGTGCTATCTCCAGCAGCAACGGGCTTGTTCGCCTTTGTGAACTGGGAAAGCATCCCGGTAGAGGTGATTGTTCGTGGTAGATGCTCGGGATAATCCACTGCTGCCCCTGGGGGAGGCGAGCAGAGCAGCCACAGTATGAAGTCGATATCATGGCAGCATTTCGTCAATAAGCTGCCATCTCCGATTGATGTTTCTCTCCTCCAGTTCCCGCGGACGTAACTATGCGCAAAATGAGACCATCCCACAGGCTCAGTATGCTCAAGAGATATAATGTCTCCTATCACCCTGTCTGTGAGGAGGAGTTTGCGAAGTAGCTGGTTGTGCGGGCTGTATCGAAGCACATGGCCAATCGAAAATATCTTAGACGGCAAAGGTGATGTTGGAGACGCATCAGTAATAGCACTGGACGCTAGAAGAATGTCTGTGAGAGATAGAGCCAGCGGTTTCTCGCACATTATATGCAGATTCAAGTGTGCGATAGCCTGGACAATCTCTAGATGTGAGCTATCCAAGGTACAGATGAAAACGCCGTCAACACCGATATCAGTCGATGAAGATGGATCTTCCAGTCTGCTGCGTCTGTCTTCCTCCCAGTCGAGCCAGCTCTTCCAGTCCTCAAACTCTTGACCTATGGCCGGCTGCTTTTCCCCCCAGACGTACTTTCGTCCAAAGCGTTGGCGCGTCTCATTGTTGGGCTCTGCAACAGCGTAGATAATCCCTTCAGTCGCATTAGTTACAGCTTTTCCATACGCTGTTCCTCTCTGTCCGGCGCCAATCACCAAAAATCGCAGTGGCCCCGGCTGTCTAGCCATGGTTGATATGGCTGATATTGATATTGTTGGTATTTGCTAATGGGCGTTGCATGTAGATGGTTTTGTCGTCTCGATAGCCGGCGGGGTTTTTGCTTATGACTGGCTAACTAGCTGGGTGGGGAAGGGTTCAGCTTCCAGGTGCTATCATCCCCTCGGTCATTTCCCCGTATCTTTCTCCTCCTTCGACCTTACATTTGAAAATGGACGAGGTATGAATGGCAGTGTTACATCCGAATGTACGAACGGCTGTTCGTGATAAGCCGCTCGCTACCTAGGTACCTAGCTAGTTACTTTGATATCTATTCTTGCTTATTCTCCCCACACACTTAAAATATGGTTATTTCAAATACATTTCAATGATTCGTTAACTAACCAACAAGAAGTTAACCCGTCAAGAAGTGGAGAAAGACATAACGAACAAGTAAATATCCAAGGTTAGGTGAATGCCCTCGCGGCTATCCTAGCTAAGTATGCCAATGTAGTAGCAGTCAAGCTACCAAATGCGATGCAAACCATCGACACGAAATGCCCCAATAACTATATAACATATGCAAGTACTCCATATGATGCATGTAACAAAATGAGAAGGAAAGGATAGTTAAGAACAGAATTCATCGTAGGAAAGGAAACACGGTGGACAAGACAACATATTGCTCCCCCTAAATGCAGACGACTGGGTAGTGGAAAAGAAAAAAAAGCGCCAACAAATGCATTGAAAGAACAGGAAAGCAGATAAAGGAGTGTGATTAGGTATTATCCGATCCATCAACCAGAGTATGTGATGAATAAAAGGGATATAAAACTTTAATTTTAAACGCCGATGGATATGCAACAAACTCAAAAAGGTTCGTTCTCAATAATGATTAAGTGTGTAAGGGGTGGAATATCACTTATGCCATCGCTTTGCCGCAGCGATCTTAGCAGCTCTAGTCCTACTAGAACCTCCGCCTTCGCGACGGTGCCATGCGTCTTGTGGCCAGACCCATCCTCGAATTCGCTTTGCTTCACGCTTCTCTCGTTGCTGTGGCTCGGGAATCCAGCTATCCTTATCATCTGGTAGGGTGCGCTGCCGAGTCAGGGCTCCTGGCCCACCAACGTTTAGGTGCCATGAAGGCTGAGTTGGAAGAGGCACAGACTTGGACAGCATGAGTAGGTAATATAGTGCCATAGTTGCCGAGAAAGGCCCAGAGAAGCCTGCAGGTATGGGGGATACTCCTCGGGATGAGACAGAATAATCGGAAGATTGAGCTGAAGAGGCCGAAGTAGAGCGAGATAACCCTACGCTAGATAGGGATGGGTTATAGGATGTCTTTGTTGCGATTGGAGTGGCCAATTCGAGGAAGCCGAAATATGGAACGTCGTCGCCTTCGTCGCATCCAGCACGTACACAGACAAGTTCAATCTCAGTCATGATGAATCCGTAGCGGCAGGAGTGCTCTCTCATGCAGCGTTGCAAATGAGAGAGGCCATTGAGATACTCAACACGTCTATGAGGCGCTTCGTTTCGCATTCCGGTGTTCCATCTGTTGAATGTCTTAACTATGCCAACAATGCGGCCGCGAGGGAGGCCGGATGGTGTCTGCTCAGTATCACTGGCATAATTGGCGATGAAATGAGGATCATTATCTCTGTTTGCTGGGTTTATTGGAGCTGGGTATAGGGAAAGGCAATCGTGTCCTTGGGAAATGCGAAGAGCAGCATTGACTCGTGGAGCATAGACATCACGAATCAAATCAGTCAATGAAAATTCGGAGTCAGGATACAGTCGGGATGGGGCAACAGTGCTAAGTGGAAGAGAATCCTGGGAGATGTTGGTGGTGAGAAGCTGTGGGAAGCGAGGGATAGAGCTCATCTCTTCAAGGGAGAAGGAAGACCATTGTCGAATATTTCTGACATCCCACCAGAAATGTGCCGGGCTCACTCGATTTGACGGGTAAGCCATGGTCTCAACGAGGTTGATGGCCTGTGTGGGGGCATTTAGGTACTCTAGCAGGGTAGTAGATGCGGATGATGGCAATGAAGAGTAGTCCATTGGTGGTGCAAGAGAGGGTGGAATCACATTAAGGGAAGGTGGGATAGATGGGTCAACAGTTGAAACTCCCAAGGCCCTGGCGGTGGCGTCAGAAAAGCCATATTGAGTATGTGCAGACGCAACATCGGAAGCGGGATCATAAGCTTCTGCAGCAGCTGAGTAGGCAGACGTTGGATAGGCAGGGGACGGGTATGTGCCTGGATAAGCGGGGGTAGCATAGTTGGATGTTGGATAACTAACAAGTGGGTCGGCTGCAGCTGCATAAGGGGTCGTAGTGTAATTGGGTGTTGGGTAAGTGAAGGACGTTGCAGAAACAGGGGTAGTTGGGCTATATTGAGCAAGGTACTTGGGCATTTGGCGGTAAGTGGGATAACCATAACGGCTCAGGGTGGCATCATCGATACTAGAAACAGATGGATTCCGCGAATGAGCAGTTCTTCTCCTAGAGCTGGTGGGAGGAACTGCAGATATAGGAGACATAGCGCCCCCGGGATAACCATATGAAGTAGGCGTGGCACAGATGGGGGAAACTAGCGAACAGTCTATAGGTTCAATTGCCCTGCGGGAAATAGAAGGGCGTGAAGTAGGATATGGTGCAAATCCAGAAGGATTTTGAGTAGCGGAAAGGGCTTTCCGGCTTCGCTGAGAGCCATAGTGTGATTGCGGCTCGACCGTGATATCCTGGGGTCTGATTTTGGGTAAAAGTATAGGGCCCGGGGGTCGTCTACCTGGAGACCTGCCAGAAGTAGATACACTGGTTGAGCGAGATGCAGGCGAAGACTCGTCAGTATAAGCAGAGGAACCTGTGTATTCAGATGAACCTGAGGTTGTCCGACTATGAGCAGAGCCAAGAAGCTCGGCATCAGACATAAGAGCCCGAGGTGGAGTTGAGGGGTTGAAGTAGTATAGTTCAGACGCCATTATGGTGCTGTATCTAGAGAGGTTGTTAGAATTAAGTTGTCATAGTTAATGCTGTGAGGTTCTCCAACCTACCAATTAGAAAATCAGGAGATGGGTATAGTAAACCAATAGAAAATGGAATCTGAGGAAGGATAGCTTTTGTGATAATCCGTGATGCTGGTGCTTGAATGGAAAACAGACAATATGCAAGTGGTATGATATGAAAAGAGGAAGGCCAGCTTCCAATAGTATACACCGTATCCAGTAGGTATACAAAGAAAATGAGTAGTTAACCAGGGTATATGGGAAGGCAGAAAATGTGAACCATACGATATGAAATGCAAGAGAAATATAGAAACGAAAAAAGGAAAAGAAAATTAAAGGAGGAGATGAACTTGAGAAATAAAAAAATTGACAAGCCAGAGAGAATTCTGGATGGGCATTGTGGACATTAAATCTTCAACAAGTCCAGCAGGGACTGGTAAGAGTCGCAGGGCCTTAACCAAACGAAACTCATGGACGTGAAGGTATCTGAAACACGCAATGAATCAAATGGATAAATAAAAAGTAAAAGCTGGAAGGTAAAAACGCGCTCATTGGCATGAAAAATTCCGTAAATTCAGAAGGCTAAAAATGTACCCTCAAGCGAGCCGCTTGCCTGGAGTCCGAATGTGGGTCCTGGGTGCCGGGCCCTAGGATGCAGGAAGCGCCAAAGCGAAAAGAAGAAAAGAAGGGGAAGGGCAAATCTGATACAGATAACCAGGCGAGATGGGGTGGGATAAGGGGTATGGGGGTTGGTCCGAGTGCCTGCTTTCGTGTTGGTGGGAGCCAGTGGTAACCCAGCGAGTTGCCCCTTCCCCATGTTCATGCTCTTACTGAGATCATCGATCATCGCACATGAGAGTAAAGTTGTAGCAAAGAATCTCTGTGAGTAACAAGCTATATTTGGTCCTTCATTATGTAGCTGCTATTTCTAGCGAGGGCTAGTAGACGCTCTGCATGGCTGTTTCAGGGAAGAAGGATGTCACATTTTGGCCTTGCCGGCGCCAAAGAGAGCTCCATCGCATGAAATAATGTTGCCGCTTAGCAGACAAAGATAGATATTTCCCGCTGGCGGGGGAGAAAGGGCAGGAGGCCTAGTCAAAAAGTGGGATATAGTGCCAGGGTGATGGGGCAGATGCGACTGTTTCAAGCCCTGCAGTGGGTTGTAGATGCAAGGGACACTGGTTGGCGCCCACGGGCAAGTCGGCCGCCCGTCCCATAAATATAAACAAACCCAAGCAAGAACGGACGTCGTGGTCGTGATGGGGACGTGCAGCATTTACGCGCCGACGTGGGCGCGTCTCGGCGGGATCAATGTGATAAGGCCTCTTATTGGCTTATGCGGTGATATGACTAACCAACGCTAAACTATATCTGGGAAGCAGGCGCTAACAGAGAATCCACAATTATCCGATTGAGGAAATTATGGTTACCACGTGATTAGAGCCCCAGTGCACGTACCACCATTCTAGTCACATGACTGTCCCTCGGGCGTAATCAAAAGAGGTAGGAGCCACCACGACAACCGGTAACACTTACCGCTGGGTACGGAGCAGAGAAACGGAAACCAAGAGAGAGCGAAAAAGGAACCGTATAGCTAGTGCGGCACGAACAGAGACTTGAACGGGAAAAAGCAACCCCCCTGGGAAAGGAACCCCCCCCTGCTGATCCACAGTTCCAGCTCCTGGCGTTAACGAGCTTTCTTCCTTGTCTGACTGGCCGTCAGCTTAGACTGCATGCCTGAAATGCGTTTCATCTTTTTGTGTTACTCCAGTATCACCACCTGTCGTGACCGTCTTTTAACCTAAAGAAGTAATCCACAAATAATCACTAGGATAACTCAACACGGCGCGGCGTCTGGTCTTTGCCGTTCATCGAGCGCGTAGAGAGGGTGAACGGTCTTCACGTTACCCCGCCGCTGTGTTATACAACGGCTAAAACTGCGGTGTGAGTTACCGTGACTCAATGGAGTATAAGATACACCGCAGCGAGATGGTGCTGATCGAAGGGAAAATTATATTAAAAACCCCATGTATTAAAATTGAGCATGTATCTATGCTATGTTCCAAAAGGTGAAAAAAAGGGAAGAAAAGTAGTAAGCGTTAATGGGTCAGCATGGTTGGTCTTGATCATCATGGTAATAAAAAGACCGTGTCCCTCATTTCTCCATCGCTATTGAGCACCCCCAAGTTCCCCGTTCATATGGCATCACTCGATAGCTCATGCAAATAAGAAAAAGAAAGCGTATCCCGTTCGTTGCGCGCAAGATTTATAATCCCCCTTCTAAGAAAGAGAAAGTAGAAAAAGGAAGAGGCAGATGTGCTTTTTAGATCTCATCTCCTGAAGATGTAGATGATGCTACATCAAGTTGAAAAGTGGTCTTTTTTAGTATTATATTGAATGGACTCTTCCGTCACCTCTTTTTATTAAAAAACGAATATTTATGCCTTGACGGCATACTCTCTTCGGAACATATCATCGACCTTGGTCAGGTAGTAAGTTCCGGGAATGATGTTATCGACGCTGCCAACTGGAGTGAAGTTCTTCTGCAAGTGAGCCTTTTCACGAAGGAGGCACAACTGTAATTGTTTGAAAAGAAATGAGATTAGTTCTGTTTGCAATATTTTCCAACATTTGAACATATAGACACATGCACTTACATCATCGTAAACCTGGGGATCAACCACGCGTCTGGCATCAAGTCGCTTTTGCAGATCCAACTGCTTGACCATATTTGAGACATCACCGACAACCTTGACGCTGAACATGGAGCTGGCCAGGCCGCTTCCATAGCTGAAAATGCCGACACGCTTCGGCTGGGCCGGGTCGAAGGGGACTTTGCTGAGTAAGCTGACAAGTCCTCCGTAGACACTGGCACAGTACATGTTTCCGCACTGAGTGGCTACTTCGATGGATGGAGCGACACGCTCGTTGAATCGCTTCTTGGACAGGGCCATGAAGGTCTTTTCGACGGTCTTGTCGGTGACGGACTTTTCGTAGTCGAGGCTGCGGACTTCAGGGGCAACTTCAGCGAAGGCTGGGTGCTCTGGGTTGTCGAGGTAGTCGTTGTAGAGAAGTCGTCCGTAGGACTTTGCTACAAGCTTGCAGGTGGGAGCATGGAAGAGAATGTGATCGAATCGGTCAAGAGGGGTCTTGGACTCGTCTACGATACCGTTTGAGTCACCGTTCTGGCCCTTAAGAACCTTCTCTCTGGCGTTGTAGGCCTTGTAACAGGCATCCACGGCTTCGGTGTAGCACCTAATGGAGTAGTGACCGTCAACATAGGGGTATTCGCTGGTAAGGTCAGGCTTGTAGAAGTCATAGGCATGGGTGATGTAGGTGCCCCTGAGACCAGGCTCAAAGACAACGGGAGCATCGGGGCCAATAAGCATGGCAACACAGCCAGCTCCACCGGTTGGGCGAGCATTGCCCTTCTTGTAGAGCGCAATGTCACCGGCAACGACGATGGCGTCTCTGCCATCCCAGCCAGAGGACTCTACCCAGTTGATGGTGTTGAGAAGAGCATTGGTTCCGCCGTAGCAGGCATTGACGGTATCGACACCCTCAACGTTGGTGTTGCCAGAGGGAGCAAAGAGCTGCATTAGCACGGACTTGACGGACTTGGACTTGTCCAGCATGGTCTCTGTGCCGACCTCAAGGCGTCCAATCGACTTAGGGTCGATGGAGTATTTGCGGAGGAGGGAAGAGACAGTGGTCAGGCATATGGAGTAGATGTCTAGGACCAGTTAACACTGCCCCACGGCAGAATATGGATACAAGAAACGGAGACAGCAGTCAAGCTCACCTTCCCTGTCATCACAGAAGCTCATCTTGGTCTGGCCGAGACCAATGGTATATTTGCCCTGGCTAACTCCATCGAACTTCTCGAGCTCAGCTTGGTCGACACACTGTCGGAGAGTTAGCAATGGATCTTTTGCCCTGCCAACAGCCAGCAAGGACACTAGTATGAGGTCTCACCTGGCTGGGGAAGTAGATCTCAAGGGCCTTGATGCCAATATTCTGAGGTCGGGAAGACATGATTACGGTGGGTTATTCTTATCACTCTCGGTGCTGTACGACGAACTTCGGTGTATATTCTGAGAACAAAGACCGTCAGCGAGAGACTCACTGCAGCAGGACAGATAAATGTGGGATGCAAACGAACAGGGCCGAGCAAGGAGAGCAGCAAGCGACAAGAGTGCAGGTGGTGGCGGTTCAATTCTTCGTCTGCGTTCAGTGGGGAGCAAAAAGGGGAGCGGGAGCGGTGAACAGGGGGAGCAGCAGAAGGTGTAGCGTAGTGGGTGAAGTGACAGCGAGGTAAGGTAGCTAGTGGGGGCAAGGACTTACAGCAGTTTATATAGACAATGCAATCGGGGACGGCGAGTTTTTGAAGCTGAAGATGAGGATCCTCCTATTTTTTGGGTCCCCCTTTCGTCTGTTCTCTTTCTTTCTTCTCTCTGCTTATTCTGCGCTCACTCTTATCTCTTTTTTTTTTTTAATCTCGACCAAGCTAACTAGTCGACTTTCATACGCCTAAAAAATGGTTGTTCCTTTTTTTTTGCACAAAAAACTATCGAGAATGATGACTAAGCGAGATCGAGGGCGTAAGTGCTGACGGGCTAAGCCTTTTTGGGACTAGCAGACAAACAGGGGACGCAGTAAGACGTGGCAGAAGAGAAACGACGAGGAAGAAGCCGAAGACGTCGAGTTGTTCATGCATAAGACGGAGGATAGACATGCAGGGCGATGGGCAGTGGTGAGCATCTTCAGGCTTATACATATGCAGAGACTACGCCGGTTCGCTGTCGTGGTGCGCTGTCTCGCAGCCCGTCAGCCACAGTCCTTATCGATAAGAGCGCTAAGTTTTGTTAACTAGACTAGGTAACTTCGTAAACTAGTCGGTGGTGACAGGTCCGTCCCCAGGCACCAGCGTTATCTGAGCACGCGAGAAGAAAGGACAAGTTGTAATATTTATTTAAGAGTGGTGTTGTTGGTAACTCGGGTGTTTGGTAAGAGGTGTTGGAATGGCCGGGTTGTTGTGGAAGGCTGCTCGAGAGCTCCCAGGATAAGGCTCTGAGGGATCACATAGAAGAATAGCCAACGCGACATAGATAGTGAAGCAGAGGACTGATAGAGTACGTAGTATTCCCTGCAGAGTGACTACATATCCCTAACACTCCCCTGCTTTGTATGTTACACACTGCTCAGCCTCTCTGAAGATATAAAAAATTGCTTGATACTCCGTACAGGAACCACTAGTCGTCGCCGAAGGATCGATAACACAAACCCGAACAGGAACAGGGCCGAGACCAAGCCACGTGACATGGCTGTGCTTTGCCTCATAACTAAGGGGAAAAGAAACATCGTGAGCAACTTCACCTTCGCCATACAGACGAACCGACCAAGACAGACAGGTTCTCTCGGGGAAAGGAAAAGAAGGGTATCCGGCCAGGTTGCACTCTTTTGTTATACTCCTGTCCGGCTGGTAGAACATGACCAGGAACCCCTTGACGGTGGAACGGTGACCGTCCCCCTGATTTCGCGCGACAGATCGCCGTCGTCTTCGTCCGCTCTCCCGCCTTCCGCAATCTTTTTTTCCCTGAAAGGCGAGGATTAAACGGTCCTTCTGCTGCGATGGGTGACCAAAAAGTCCCTTACGAACACCTCCCGATCCCTACCTATGAAGAAGCAACCTCCTCTCGCCCATCATCCTCGCAATCCCGCCTCGGACCTCGAGAGGTAAGTGACGATGCAGAAAGGCAGGGCCTCCTACACAACCATGACACGGCTGGAGAGCGCAGCCAGCGGCCGTTTTTGCGAGGATACAGGCCGCCCACGGTCGAGTCGGTACGGTCAAGCCTCGACTTCCTCTCAGACAATGGGAGTTCCGCTCGTGGGTCGACGGAGCAGTTGCGGAGGGAGCTGGAGGAGATGGAAGTCGAGGATCCTCCGCAGGCTTCGTCATCGTCTTCTTCCTTCGCTAAACGTTTTACAAGTTTCAAACGGACGCTGTCATCGATAAACCTGCCGCTACGAAAATATATTCCTACCTTCACCCTACCATCCTTCGACTTTCAATTTAATATATGCGCGGGCATAGAACATCAGCAGAGGTGTATTATCATACTGAGGGTCTTTGCTGTTTGTCTAGTCGCTTCTCTCGTTTACCTACTCTTCGTCTCAAACTTCTTTTCGTTCAGCAACAGGATCAATCAGGGCCAGATATACCAACCCGAGTCAGTCCGTGTGTTCCTGGAGAACCACATTAATGAAACCGCCATAGGACAGAACCTCGAACGTGCCACCAATTTCCCTCACATTGCAGGCACAGAAGGGAACTACGTCCTGGCCAAATGGGTGGAGGAGAACTTCAAGTCATACGGGCTGGAGAGCGTCGAGTTGGAGAAGTTTGATGTCTACCTCAACTACCCAAAGGATGGCGGAAGGAGGGTGGCCATCGTGGATCCTCCCGAGGCGCGTTGGGAAGCGCAAATCGAGGAGGACCAAGTATACGCTGATCCACCGCGGGAACAGACCATGGTGTTTCACGGACTCTCTAAATCAGGGAATGTAACAGGACCGCTTGTATATGCAAACTATGGATCCAAAGAGGAATATAAAAAGCTTGCTGATATGGGCGTCAGCGTCAAAGGGTCAATAATCCTGGTCCGGCATTACGGAATGCAACCAGACGTGGCTCTAAAGGTCAAGGCCGCGGAACTAGCTGGTGCTGTTGGCTGTATCATATACTCTGATCCGGCTGACGATGGATTCCGGAAGGGGGACCCTTGGCCAAAGGGAAGGTTCATGCCCAAGGATGGAGTCCAGAGAGGTTCAGTTAACCGCATTGCTATGGCAGCCGGCGACGTCCTCAGTCCCGGGTTCGCTTCTCGGACAGATGAAAAGAAACGACTGAAGGTTGACGAAGCCAAAGGCCTTCCCCAGATTCCAAGCATCCCTCTCTCTTGGAAGGATGCCCAACACCTTTTGACTGCTCTCAAGGGCCATGGCAAAAAGGTGCCCAAGGACTGGGCTGGAGGTGTTCCGGACATCAGCGAATGGTGGACCGGAAACGAAGGATCACCCAAGATCAACTTGATGAATTTGCAGGACGAAGTTGAGCGGCAGCCCATCTACAACGTCATTGGACGGATAGTTGGCGTTGAGCAGTCTAAAAATACCATCATACTTGGTAACCACCGTGACTCCTGGTGCTTTGGAGCGGTAGAACCTGGCAGCGGAACTGCGGTTCTACTAGAGGTTGCTCGTGTTTTTGGTGAGCTCAAGGCCCGTGGATGGAGGCCGCTGCGGACCCTTGAGTTCGTCAGTTGGGATGCAGGCGAGTATGGAATGATCGGATCGACAGAGCATGTTGAAGACAGAATAGACTTTATCAGACCTAATGCGTTTGCCTATCTCAACGTGGATGTTGCTGTCTCTGGTGATAAATTCTCTGCTAGAGGCTCACCCTTGTTTGAGTCTATATTGCTCCACATCTTGAACCGGGTGCCAGACCCCAAAAGAAGGGTGACGATTCGAACACTTTGGGACCACGGCTGGGTCTAAACTTGAAGGACCTACCGCGGAAGGTGACT
>NW_003345201.1:3227062-3230424 GCF_000150975.2 Nannizzia gypsea CBS 118893
TTTGTATCCCGGGTGTGGCTCGCGTTTGAGGCCTACGGAGGAAGGTCTCTTGCTTGAGCCGAGACCATTGCTGGAACTTCTAGCATCAACCTGGGATTTAAGGGCGATCGTTACCCTGCCCATAGTTGCTACAGCAATTTCGACTGGATTCATAAAACCGGTGACCCTGGTTTCTTATACCATCGTGCCATGGGCCAGATCTGGGGTTTACTCGCTTTGGAGTTATGCAGTCGACCCGTCTTCCCGTTTGACATGAATAGGTATTCCAAGGCCCTTTCGCAGTATGTCCTGGATTTGCACAAATACGCCAAAAAGATATCCGTACCCCTGAAACCGCTCAAAAGTCAAAATAAAAACGACGAAAATAAACCTGACAATGGCGCTGTTGACTTGCAGCCTCTATATGACGCAACCAACTCACTTAATACCGAAGTTGCCAAATTTCATCAATGGGAAGGGAATTGGAATGCCACTATATACGACCAGAACGGATTTGAAGACGATGTCTCGGCTATCAGGCGCATGGCTCACAACACCCACATGGGCTACTTTGAAACAAACCTGCTAGATCTAGATGAAGGTGGAGGTGTAAGTTTTCTCCCCTACTCCTTGGCTTTTTAATATTCTTTCCTCCTTCTAACTTGATATCTCAGGTCCCTAACCGCACGCAATACAAGCACATGATATACTCCCCTCAACTATGGCCTGAGAACCCTGAGGAGGCAACTTACTTCCCTGCTATTAGAGACGCAATGGATTCAGGAGACTGGACCCAAACCCAGGTCTGGATCGATAAAGTCTCTAAAATTATCACCAACGCAGCTGTCAACTTGAACCAATAACTTCCTACCTCGCCTCCCTCTCTTTTATCTTCTCTATTTCTGTCATTATATATCCATTTCAACGAACGAAGCAATCATCTTCCAGGATCATCGTCAGGACGATTCACCAGAACAGCCTAATGCGCGGCACTCTACTTGTCGGCTTTTCTGATTTTATTTTTCCTATCCATACCTCGATCACGGCGTTTGTTATATTATACAGCATTTGGCATCCTGCTCGGTTTACCCCTTTCTTCATTTCCCTTGGCTCCTACTTTCCTTCTCCTTCTGAAATACTCGTATTATTATGACATTTAAGTTATTTTTATCCCCTTTTTCCCTCCTTACCCAGCGTGTACTTCATGACGCTACCAAGTACACATATTTCCTCTTGACTTTAAGTACTGTTTTTCTATACTGACTACTAGCGAAAGAACCCGTTATCCTCATTTCCTGGGGAACTGTCTTTACAGCGTTTCTTGCCTCGTTGAAACTTGATTGACGGAACAGTCTGTTCAAATCTTGGAACATACATAACATTACTTACATACCAAAGCTGTATATAATTTTATTATAAGGCATTTCAGTTATTAGACTTATTTGTCCAGCTGTATAACTCATTGTCTACGGTAAATTTTTAACAAGAGGTCAAATTTATGGAATCGAATCCATTGGCTCTATCTATAATTATTAGTCGAAATACACAAGCCATTCTATCCGACGAAAGAAAATCACCAATCCTTCGTCAAGAGTTAAAACCAGCTTCTTTTCAGGGGAAGGGAAGAGAAATGTATGTGAAGTCTCCGGGGAAGATTAAAATGCACAAAACAAGCAAGCAAAAGAGAAATTGGTTTACAATCTGCCACGAGAGATTAGAAACGCAGGAAAAAGCGTAGAGCGATAGTGAGCACGACGAATGGTGATAAACGTAGAAGGGGCGAAAAGAACGAGGCTATTAATTTCAGGCCGTGAGAACGTGATTATAGTTAGAGAGAGAGAGAGAGAGAGAGAGAGAGAGAGAGTAACTATAGAGATCAAGTGGACTATCCGAGACAACCGCAGATGCAAGCCATTGCGTGAAGCAGGCGTAGTCCTAGGAATTTGGATGACACTCCCCATTGCATATTTCAGCTAATGGGAAGTTTGCTCATGTCACCCTTTCCATCCTTAATCCATGCAGGGTCAATCAATCTCTCTCGTTCAGCGTATAACTGCTTATAAGCACCACGGATAGTGCCGTCACTGACATGGGCAACGCCGGAAATCTCCTTGGCCGACTTCCCATGGCCCATTAAGAAGGAAGCCATGTATATGGAAGCAGCGACGATGGAAAGTGGTGAGCGGCCGGCGAGATCGCCCATAGAAGTAACTCTGTCCGCGAGCAGGGACGAAACGTTCGTAACCTGGAAGGGCAGGTCAAGAAGGTTGCAGAATCGGTTGCAGAGATCACTTGGCTTAGTGGATGTAGTTCCAGTGTATGCGTCGTTGGGGTCAGGAACGCCTTATTGAAGCTATGTTAGTACATTGTGCGGTAATTAAAATGTCACGTAGAGAAACTTCATACCTCCACTTGAAACTACAGAGTTGATGCGTTCAAGGTTCTGAGCCGTGAAGAACTTCTCGAGAGCCTTGTAGATCCTGCCGATTTCCTTCTTTGAAACTCTTGTGACCGCGAAAATTTCTGTAAACGTCCGGGGAACCTTGCACTGCCGGCAGGCAATGAAGATGCAGCCGGCGATTATAACATCTTGGGATTTACCCTTGAATGCTTTCGCATCGTCAACGATTTTAAAGAGGTACTTCGCCGTATCTGCAACGTTCTTTTGAATGTTGAATCCATCACAAAGGGAGCCTATCTCCTTATAGGCCGCAAGCAGCGCCTTATTTGTCTTCTCAGTTGACATTTTGCTTTGTGCACGATGAAGCTCTCTGCTGCGAGCGCCGCCTGTACCGAACGAAATCTGCGTTTCGAGCTGGTTGCCATTAAGCAGAGGATTAGAAGCGTCACCAACTCGAGAAGGATCGTCATTATTCTGATCGTCATTTGAGAAGGTACGCCACTCTGAGTGAGGGTCTATTTCTCTATCAGCCAAAACGAGGCCACAGGAGCCACATATCGTTTCATGACTCTCTGGGACGAGATTAGGAGGATTCTCCTTGCACTCCGGACATATTAGACGTGCAGCTAGGTTCTCCTTCCACGGCGTCTGGGAGGCCTCCCCCCGAAGACCTGTTCCTACTGCCGCCATTTTATTTTTATGGACCTTCCCTTTTTGAGGCTTCAGGCGACTGGAGTGTCGACGCCTTATCTTGTTGTAGCTAACGGTAAGGTTATGCTGAGACGCGCACACACGGATAAAAAGCGGCGAATACAGTTTGGCGGTCTGCGCCGAACAGGAAGAGAAATGAGGCGGAGGGGAGATGCGAACAGAGGATCGCTGGGCCCTTGTCGGCACTCTTTCTTCTCCGGTTCAAGAGGATATGCGGATAACCACTGCCTCTTTTAAACCATGTTAGTTCCAAATATATAGAAAAAAAAAA
>NW_003345201.1:3230524-3336591 GCF_000150975.2 Nannizzia gypsea CBS 118893
CGGACACCGAGAGAGTGGTCACCAGAATTTGACGAAGTATTTTTATTTTATTTGTAAGACTTCCATCAGACCTGAAAATCGAGGAACAAGGATGTAATGAAGTAGATGGCCGTTCTACAAGGTTTCAGCGGTTTGTTTTCTGCTTCCTTCTTTCACATAAGGCTGGTGTGCTTTTGTAGTTGTTGCGTGAGAGGCCCGTAAAAGGCAGCAAAATCATCTCAGCTTTACCTTTCTAGAGAGAAAATCCTTGACTATTGGCAGACAAGAGCGCCAGAACCCCCTAGGCGACGCGCGAGATGCCCTAGCCGGGCAGGCTGAAAGAAGTCGAACGGCTGCTAGGCTTCCACGGGGAGTGGCAAAGGCAGTCGACTCTTAGAGAGAGGAGAGAAGCGCAGTCGTTTGACCGTGTGGGGTGAGATGAAGTGAGTTGACGCTCGTCTCGGCGGCTGTATCTCAGTGCGTGTCCCCTGTGTTGGCGGTCGCCGGCGTATGCTGCGTGGCTGCGAGAAGGTCGGGTTTGTCTGTCGAAGAAGGAGGAGGAAAGAAGGCGAAGTCGAAGGTCGAAGTTGATATCAGAAAATGAACGAACGAGGCTTTGCCTCTTTCGGGTCCCGTCACTGCTTAAGTAAGCCTCCGCTGACTCATCAACCACCTACTTTCAACCTCACAAGAAGAAAAGAAGAACGAAAGGCGAAAGACGCAGAGATCAAAACCACGAACAACTTCAACTCCCGAAGAAGCCAGCCTGTCGACAGCCAGTCACGCCCATCACTCCGTCGCGATGATGTCCCAGACTCTCAGATCCTCGGTAGGGAGACCCCAATTCCTGCGCTCTCGCGTGCTATCCCGAGACTGGCCAGCAATGCTAACCTATCAACCACCAGGTCTCTTTCTTGAGCCGAGCAGTCCGCCAACAGAGCCCGATCGTGCGTCGAAGCTTTGCTACTACTCCTATCAGACGTGGTTAGTCCCAAGACCCCATGAGAGCCCATACCCTCGTCAATTGATGAATATTCATCCCGACTTTCGAGGGGCGAATGGAAGATTTGCTTACGCTTCCAACTTTTTCCCAATCCAGCCGACCCTGTCCAAGACCTGTATATCCGTGAACTCGCTGCCTACAAGCCCGCCCCCCGCAAGGCCAACGATGCCGATGCCCATGTCCAAAAGTTTGTCGCTCCCAGCGCCCCCCAGTCCCCCGAGGAGGCCGACATCTCCGCCGACCTGAAGGCCTACGAGACCCAGGCTGTTGAGGTCGAAGGCCAGGGACAGGAGGCCGGCCAGCCCACTCCAGTTGAGGAGGACTGGCTCGAGATGGATGAGGAGAAGCCTGCTGCTCACTAAATTATTTTATCTGTTCGCCCGTCCGTCCGAGTGGCCTGATGATAATATATGTGTTGATCGATAGAATTAGAGAGACATAGGATGGGATATCATCATGTATAGTTACACAGAAATTCGAACTCTTTTCTTGTCTTGTCTTTTTTCCTGTTTGTTCGTGTTGTATGCAGTGTACAATCTTGAATGATGCGATGGTCTTACGTGTGCTTTTGGTATATATAGCTATCAATTATCAACTTGCGTGCTGTTTGGCTTTCTCGGCTGCCGTCTACGTGGGACAGACAGTGTTAATGTTGTTGTATCTTGATGCAACTATAGCAAGATGACCTCTAAACGGTTTGAACATTATTTTTTTGAGCTGACACCGCGGCTAATATTTATATAGCCATGAAAAAGCAGTGACAGGCCTTTTAGCAACACTCAAAACGGTTAAGAGTAACACCTGCGGAGTAACAACAACAACAACTAATACGGAGTACTACTACTTACCTTTGAAGGCAGGACTCTCCCTATTTGATAGCTACCAAGCTAGCTGTCTATCAAAGCGCGCGAGACGAAGATCGACCAGCGACAACAGCAGAGACACCTGTAGCCAATTGTTCCCCGTGGGGGCAAGGGCCGAGAGATGTCCGTTTGACTTAATCCTTTTTTCATTATTATTTTTTTAACAGCGTCTTCCGCGTCTTCTGCGCCGAGCTGCAGCTAGCCATGCAGGAGACAGCGACTCGAGGACCAGATACAGCCAGACGAGGTTGGCGTTGGCTCCAGTAACATGACATCGACATGGACTCGACGCACGCATCAACTTTTCGATAACAACCAGACTGACAGTTTTACTCCGTAAAGCCCAGGGTAGTTAAAATAACTGACGTCTGCTATCAGCGTCAACGCCCGCGGACAGCAAAGGGGCATATGTGAAGCCGCGTCAGAGATCTATTATCCCATGTGGGCGCTCTACAGGCATTATCGGTCTCCAAGTGGATATGAAATTGATGAAAAAGAAGGAAAAAGCAAGCAAGCGAGCAACGCAAAGCAGAGGCAGAGGCAGCGGAAGAAAAGGGCGAAGCAAGCCCCCCCCGCCACGACGCAGGAGAGAGGCAAGGGGTGCCAAAGAAGATGAGACATCCAGAGACTTCAAACGCAAAGATAAGAGAGGACGAAGAGAGAGAGAGAGAAGGAGAGAAGGAAAAGACAGAGAAGAGCAGCGCTGCAGGAACGCTCCTGATGGACACGACTACTTGGAGTCTGTCTTTCTGTCCTGCACGTCTCAAGCATGCCTTGACCAAGCTAACCAAGACATGCTGCCTTTAGGTGTGGCTGTACTTGGGCGAGATAGCTTCAAGGCGATCTTTATATAGCCATGGCAGCGGCAGACGGCGAGGGTGGATGTGCGATCAGAGAGGCTAAAGGGGACAGACAAAACTAGATAGAGACAGGACAGTTAGTAGTTGTTATATTACTGCAAGACAGGCTCTTTTCTTCTTCTGCTTCTTCTTCTTCTTACTCTTCTTCTTGCTCCTCGTCTTCTTCTGCTTGTCTGCCGCTGACTTGCTTCCCTTCACCCATGGACACGGCCCGTTGCCACTACCTGGTGACTTGACAGACGGCTCGTCAGAACTCATCCCTCAACCAGAGCGCCAGACCAGGAACCAGAGGACACTGAGCGAACCAGAAGAATAACACTCAGCCAGCAGTCGAGCAGACGGGCCGGTTCGTCTTTCGTCTAGTCTCTGAGGTCATCGAGCTGCTCCCGATGACGAACCTACCCTGTCTCTAGGTTTCGCTCGTTTTACACGCAAGAGGAAAAAAAAAGCCGTTTTTGGCTGATATTTACATCCGCCGCCGCCTCTCGCTCTCGCTGCCACTTCTTGCTTCTCTGCTTTCTTTCTCTTCCATACCGGACGGCGTCAAGAGAAAGAGACATCCTCGTTCTTCGTCTGCCTTCTACTCCCCAGTCTCATGGTTTTGCTAGATCTCACGCATCCTACCAGTGACGGAGAGCTGGCCTCTCGCGGTACTTGGGCCTAGTACCGCCAGCCAGCTCCGTCCATCCCTCTCCTCCTCGCAGCTCGATTCCCGCTCGATTCCTCCTTGCCGCGTCTCGATTATGCCAGGTCAGAAGTCTTCTAACGATGGGTCGAGGTCCCCGGAGCTTGGTCGCTCTGCCAGCTACATCCACATTCCCCAGGTGCTCGCCGACAGCGAAAGCGACACCGGTAGTATCAAGAGAACCATCTCAGAAGTGAACCTTTCGCAGCTCTCCGCAGATGCACAGTCGCCTGCAAAGCCCATCGACGTTGAGACCGGCAAGAGCATCTTGCGGCAGGCTTCGTTGCGAGAGAAAGCCGGCCGGCGGTCAGTCCGCAATTCGAAGACCAGTGATACCACCGCGGCAGCCGCTGCTACTACTACGACTACAACTACAACCGTTACCACGACCGCCGCGACCACTCCTACCACCTCGTCTAATAATACACCTTCAGCCCCTGCCAGTGCCAATCCTAGTGTCGAGGTGACAGCAGCCCCGAGAGTATCGGCTGAACGGACCCGGAAGGCCTTCTCTAAATCATCGTTCGCGAACCTCACCCTTAAACCATGGAAAACATCTCGATCACCCTCGCCCGCTCCTATACAGTCTCCTTCTCCCGCGCCCTCCATTTCTTCAGACCCAAAGACTGCATCATCTGCGGCTACCACCTCTTCCGGAGCAAGCACGCTCTCTGTCAAGACAACAGATACAGGGTCAACAACTACGACTGCCACTGCTTCGACCACGGACTCGGCATCCACCTCACCGGTTGAATCTTCAGGCACTGCAACTCCCAAGCGAGGCCGCAGGCCTGCCAGCATCATCTCTCTCAAAGGGAAATCACAGACCGAGTCCAAGAGTAACAGAGACAATTCACAACAGTCGCTACGCCGGAGACCGTCTTGGGATCGTCTAGTGGCCTCAGTCAGCTTGTCCAGCAGCAAACAAGATATCCCTCCAGTCCCTCAGGTCCCTGCCTCCCAGACCTCCCGCGCAAAGCCAGAATCTCCAAAGAAGAGAGACGAACTCTGGCATGTCTTCCGTGCTCTTGACGTAGACTACCAAAAGTATGCCTTTCATCCTCTCCTTGGCTTTCTCGTCTCCTAGCTAACAAATTGCAGATTCGCCTCGAAATCAACCCCCCTGAAAGTCAATGTCCTCCGCTCATCTCTCCTTCCCGTCCTCGCCCGCATCCTAAACCATCCGTCTAATCACAGACTCCGGCCTGAAGATTTGGACAGACGTACGAACATACTCAACAGATGGTGGACCGGCTTGTTGGAGCTACTCAGCGGACGAAATGGCCAGTCCATCACCGGAACAGACAGGCCAGTCTACCTGGAATCAATTGTCGCCATCATGACTCGGCCCGAATGGCGAGTCCCGTTCCAGTCAAATGTCTCCGGCTCATCGTCTACTTCTACGTCGAGGGTTGATTTGGCTGCTAGATCTTATACCTCTTTGGAGACAACTGGATCCGACTTTCTAGCGGAATCGATCCACCACAATATCCGCAACACTTTCAACCAGAATCTACTCTCCCAGATTGCCTACTCCATAGATCGCATGTCTGTGAGGCATACTCCGGCTAGCTTAGTCTCCTTCTGTGGGAAAACTTGTGCCTACGCTTTCTTCTTCTGTCCTGATGTCGCCAATGTCTTAGTCAGGCTCTGGAATATACCCCCTACTATACTCCGGAACGTGATAAATGAGTTTGACCCTGGCCACGACCACGTACTCAGAGGAGTGATGTCTGAGGAAATCTCATCCCAATTTCCCCCAGCCGTTCGGACCCTCTCATTTTCCGGCCATTCATCCTTCCTGCGCTCTCTGCGGAGTAATACTTCGGTCCCGCTTGCTGCTGCTCAAATCAATTGGTTCGGCCCATGGGCACCTCGCTGGGCCGGCCGAGATACAGACCTTTTCTTCGTCTTCCTGAAACATTTCTATCTCCTAATCACAGACTTGCTGCCATCAATCAACGACATGTCAAAAAGAATATACGTCCCTGGATTTATCCCAGTGCACGCGCAAATGTTAATAGTCCTACAAAACACCCTTAGCAAGCATACCGGTCTACAGCCCACGGATGCCCTTCACAACACAGCAACCGCCACGTTCGATGATCTACTGGACGGCGCAGATACACCCGCTAGCCTACCCCTGAGACAAACTAACTCATTAATATTAATGTCTGAGAGTAGGCTGATTATGACCCTGCGGGATTTCCTTGCTGATTCCTCGATGCAGCAGCTGACAAAGCAGCTGTTCATTGAATCATTCTGCAAGATACTTAGGCTTGGCGCACGGAAGACGTCTTTATATGACCATAACGCATGTTTTGCCCTATGTGACTTTGTCGAAGAACTTATCCCGATATTACCTCCGTACTGCCGTACCAATGGCGTACCTGATCCCCTTGACTGGGATTTTTGGCTGGATGTCTGTCTGGAAATGCTCAAGAGTAACAACTCCCTTACAGAAGTCAGGACCTTTGCTTTCATTTTCACCGGCTGGGCAGAGATCAACCAGGATATAAGACGGAAGGAAAGGCTATGTCTCGATATGTTACTAGGCCATGGCCTGTTCGACCGGTTTTTCAACCACTGGAGTCCCATGGTCCGCGGATATTATCACCGTTTGATTTGCTGGAGGTTAGCTCGACATGACGGTACACAACAGTCAGAGCTTGATATGTATGTCTTTCTCGTTTTGCTTTTTGGCTTATTTCCGATTATTTTATTAACAGTTCTACTACAGCCGCATCTACCAAACCTTACTGGATAAATTGGGACATATATGGGAACAGTTTGTTGCCCATCAGTCAATTGCAGAGAAGGGCCTTGTGGCGCCTGTATCAACTGCCCCCTGTACACCTGCTCCTGGGCGCCGCCTTATTATCATCAGGAATGACTATTTCCCGCCTGCTCCAAGCATGTTTGTGTGTCTGGACAATATTCTACCGCCCTCGATGGCAATCCGCCCAAATAATAATGAATCCTCAAACAAACCTCAGGCTCCCACACCTGAGGCCGAATCCACTTCTCCGCAATTAAAGAAAACTTGGAAAATGCTCAGAACTATCTTCAAAAGCAACGCAAATCCCAAGCCCGGAGAAGTGACCCCTCCTGGCAGCTCGAGTCCAGAGACCCCTAGTACTACAACAGCCAACGAGGGCCGCAATGCAGGTGAACATCCTAAGGAAGATGGAACAACCCCTCGCCCTGAATCTGGATCGAGTGCCACACCCCGACAAGCATACACTTTCCGATTTTGCTTGGAATGGATTGATCGCCAAAGATGGCCGAGTAGGAATAGACAACTCTATCCTCCTTCCCTACCAGCACCAGCCCGCCTGTTCCTCCACGCACTCCAGAAGCCTCCCATCAATGTATCCGACTCTAGTTCAGGCTCCAGGTCCAATTCACGCTCAGGTACGGGATCTGACGATGGTTCTGAAACGGATTCCGCCACCGAAGAGTCCGAGTCCCGAATAACCAGCGAAACCATCGCTCCCGTCCCAAACAATGTGTCAAAGAATTTGTTTGCTGCACGTATTCATCCTGCAACCAACGGTCAAATGAACAAGTATGCAGGTCGAGCACTTGCTGAATGGGCCATGGTTGTATCAGAGTGTGACAATTTCTTTGAACGAAGGCGCGACGAAGGTGTTCCTTGTGACCGATTGGTTGAAGTCCCAACCCTCGGCGCCGACAGCTTCCGCAAATAAAGGTCTATCTTAGAACAAAAGGAAGAATTAAAAAAGTCCAACGCAACACAAAATGCAAAAAGCAACCGTTTGAAAACAAAATTGAATGAGAAAATCACATCTCCTTCCCCGCGCCTGGTTCCGGAAGAACATATCCACTTCCCGGTATATAATTTCCCACTCCTCCCTCTAAAATATAGGCGGCCTAGGTCACCGTCACGTTCGCTTTATTCGTTTACTTGAGCAGGGTACTTGCATTTCCTTCAAGTTGGTTACATGACTGCGCCACCCTGATGGCAGTCAAGATACCCTTCGCTCCCTTTCAATACCCCCTGCAATTACAGGTTATCTCAAGATTTGCATCGCATAGCATGACGCCCGTATAACGCATTGCATTGTAGTATTTATTCGTTCAGTTCTTTTTTTTCCCTTCCTTACCTTTGTCCCATTTCCTATTTTCCTCCCACACTCCCCCCTTTTTCTTTTCTGTGTATAGATTCTCTTGGCTATGCATCCATTATTGCTTCCTAACCCAGCCCCTTTTTTAAATTTATTACTTTTTCTTACGTTCCCTGTTTGGTCTGCGAGGTGTCAAGACCGCTCATTCGCATTGTGCATGTACAGTTAGGAGTAACCCGGCGCTTCTCCTTTTCTTCATTTTCTCTTTCATTCCCCTTTTCCCTTTTGGAGTCTTGATTGTCCTATTGTTTATAATGGTGGGGATATATTCGATAGCATGGGATTGACAAAAATAATACAAGCCTGTAATAATCCTTCTACTCACAACTTGCCAATAAGAATTTATCACATCTTTCGCTGTAAAAGTCGATTGCGGCTATTTATAGACAAGGGGCTAGGATGAGGCTGATAATATTCACGTGACACTTCTTGAAGCTCCAAGCTTGGCCTTTTACGGTTCGTTAGAGACGGCGACGCAAACTGAGAAGAGCTTCGCTGCTCTCATATCGAGCATCTAGACGGCAAGGCACCATGTCTGAAAACACACCAGCCAAGTCTATATTCGATACTCCTCCCACTAAACCGTCCGCGGCGAAACGATCACATTTCGAACGTCAGAAAGCCGAAGCCGAAGCAAAAAGACAGAGGGATAAAGCCGAGACGGCAGCTGTCTACGAGGACTTTGTGAAGTCATTCGACCAGGACTCAAGCCCGTCTGCTTCATCCAATGCATTCGGCGGACGGTCTACTCAGCACCATCATCAGCATGCGTCCGCGACAAGCCATGGCCCCTTCAGCGGCGGCCCATCCAAACGACACTTCGCGGGCCCTATGCGAAACACATCAGAATCACTTGGAAAGCCACCTATCTCCTTCTCCAAGAAACGGGCATTCGAATCAATGAGAGATTCCCAACGGGACCGTGATAAGCCTCGAGGGATATTTGGATTTGACAGTTCACGCGCGGGCGACTCGTTGAACGCATTCCACACTTCAGATGATGAGGGGGAGACAACGAGTGATAAAAAGGAGGCGGAGAAAGCAGCTGCGAAACCTACATTGCACGTCTCTTCCCTGCCTCCCGGTACATCGCCAGCTGTTATAAAGTCGTTGATTCCTCCGATATTAGTGGTGGACAATGTCAAGATATTACCACCCCCGCCGCCGTCAACGCATGGTGGGAATGAAAAGAGAATATGGTCTGCTATTGTTACTCTAGCTCATGGCACTGCTGCCACTGATATGGATACGGTAGTAAGCTCATTGCAGAATAAATACCTAGGCTGGGGGTATTATTTGTCAATTTCTAGACATTTATCATCCGCGGCTATTCATTCAAGCATACCCATAACCCCCGGGTCGATGTCACTTACAAACCAGCCCTTTGGTGCTCGAACTATAACACGCGGCGACCAGTTTGGGCGTGGGGGCCCTCATCGCTCTGGAATTGCGCCACCTTCGTCGTATGATTCCAGATATGGGGTTAGGAATAACCAGGGACTTCAAGTCGACGTTAAGCCTCCTTCGGACTTGCGGCAGCTTAAACTGATACATAAAACAATCGAGAATTTATTAACTTTTGGACCCGAATTTGAGGCCTTGCTTATGAGTAGGCCGGAAGTCCAAAAGGAAGAAAAATGGGCTTGGATTTGGAATCCAAAGAGTACAGGGGGAGTATGGTATAGGTGGAAACTATGGGATATTTTGACGAACCCTGGCAAAAGACGCGGTAGAAGACGAGACCATTCTTCAACTACTACGATATTCGAGAATGGTCCTATGTGGTCAGAGCCGGAGAGAAATTTACGGTTTGAGTATACTACCAAACTAGAAGAGTTTGTTTCAGACGAAGACTATGATTCTTCCGATGAGGATGACTCGGATAGAGAGGAAGAGAAGAGGCGGGACGACGCTACAAATGATCCAGGGAATGACGGGACTGGTCATTTAAACCCCTTGCAAAAGGCGAAGCTCGCACACCTACTAGCCAGGCTTCCTACATCACACTCAAAGCTTCGGCGGGGCGATGTGGCGCGTGTTACCGCATTTGCAATTAAGCACGCCGGTGGCGGAGGAGATGAAGTTGTTGATATGATTGTATCCAACGTGAATAAGCCCTTTGCTTATACGTCCGCCAACCCTGAACGGCAAAAGGATGAACATGGAGCTGCGGGACTAGACCAAAACGACGTTGATGAGCCCCCCAAAGCTGATAATGAATCCACGGAGCAAGGCAAGAAACCGACTGCGGACGAAAAACTAGATATGTCATCGGCTAGCTTGGTTGGCCTCTATATCATATCAGATATCTTTTCATCGTCGTCTACAAGCGGCGTACGGCATGCGTGGCGCTATCGACAGCTCTTTGAAAATGCCCTAAAACAGCAGAAAACTTTCGAGAAGCTCGGCCGGATAGAAAAAGAGCTTGGATGGGGCAGGTTGAAAATTGAGAAATGGAGACGAAGTATCGGCATCCTTCTCAACCTATGGGAGGGCTGGTGTGTTTTCCCACAGGCTAGCCATGAAGCCTTTGTCAAGTCCTTCGACCACCCTCCACCCACTGAAAAGGAACAGGCTGAAGAGAAGGCCCGTGTAGCAGAAGGGAAGGAAACAGGTGTATTCGGCAGTAAGGGCAAGAACAAATGGAAAGCCGTTGAAGATAACGGGGCCACTAGCCAGTTTAACCCTGCTGACGGTGACCCTATGGATCTTGATGTTGACGGTGCTCCTATTGCTGATGATGACGCAGACGATGAAATATTTTCGGACATAGACGGAGTCCCTATGGAGGATAGCGATTTGGAAGACGTCGAAGATGCACCTTCAGGCCATGATAAACCAGCCAGCAAGGAACAGGAAGAAGGGTCAGCCCCGAAGGAAGAGCCTCTAACAAAGATCTTTATATCTCAACCTGCGGAGTCTTCTCAGCCGGTTCAAAAGCGCCGTCGGCCTAAGGCAGAGGACATGTTTGCAGACTCGGAATCCGAGGGTTAACTAGCGGTCTTTTCAGGCGTTTGAAGCGGCCATCGTGAGCGTCTTATCCTAGGAATACACCTATCTTTCTTCCTGCATGTAACATATACCTATTGTCAACAGCTTCGTTATAAGTAAAAGTAATTAACAAAAAAAAAAAACAAATAAATAAATAAAAAGTAAAGAACCTTTTGAAGCGCGAACTAAACGCCAAGAGTTTTTCTTTGGCTGCCAAACTCCCCCGCCATATAAATAGAAAAAGCCCCTCCGTCACTTTCTTCGCGCCCAAAGACACTATCACGGACAGGCAGTTCGCTCGAAGAGATATAGAAACGGTTACAAGCCTACGATACAGACAAGATGGCTGGTAGGTTTCCCTTTTGCTTTATTTCCAGCAAGCCCCAAATTGTTGGCAGGTTCATGTTGTGCTTCAAACCTTTTCCATCCGCATCCATGGGTGGAAGGAGTACCATGCTATGAAACATCATCCTAAGGAGCTGAGATTGCTAATGAAACTGTTTCTTTAGACTTCACAGAGGTTGCTAGTACGTCCTTATATCCTTCATTAACCGTGATTTCCTCCCAACGGCTGCGTTGTATAGCGACGAGGGAGTGTATTCCTATGGCTGTACAGAAAGGAGCTATTGCGAAGAAGGGGCCCTAACAGTATTCGCACCCGTGGAACAGAGCAATTCGTCGAATTCTACTACAAGACCTTTGATGAGAACCGGGGAGGTCTTGGAGCCCTCTACGTAAGAGCCTGACGCGACCTTCCATGACATAACCACAGGATATAGAGAGCTGATGTGATATATGGGCAATACAGCGCGATGAGTCGATGCTGACATTCGAAACCACATCCGTCAAAGGAGCTCCTTCCATTCTGGAGAAGTTGACTGTGAGTACTACCATGGGTAGAATGGCTGGTGAATCCGGGGGGGAGGTTGCGCAAGAGTCTGAGTTAACATTGGTCATGACCGTTTGCTGACGTTTATCAAAACAGACCCTACCGTTCCAGAAAGTTGCCCACCAAGTAGCTACCCTCGACGCCCAGCCGTCAAACGGGCAAGGTGGAATCATGGTCATGGTCACCGGCGCTCTCCTGGTAAGGAATATCCCTGTGCTGCTTCCATCAAACCATATGTCTCAGCCATCAAATCAATCACGGGTATTAAATGGTATATGCATCGCCTGACTTTTTCGCCTACAGGTCGACGACCAACAAACGCCCATGAACTACAGCCAGTCCTTCCAGCTCCTCCGCGACAGCAACGGAAACTACTTTGTCTTTAACGACGTTTTCCGCCTCGTCTATGGCTCTTAAGCGATGCAGCGGGAAAGAAGAAAGGGACTCTATAATCAGCAGTTAGCCGGATGAATAAACAGGAAAAAGAGGCAACCACTGTTGTAACTAGTTAACTATTTCATATCGTGTTCTATGATAAATTTCTCTTGACCGGTCGAATATGAGCCTGTTTGTCTCCAACCACCAAAGCCACGAAGGCGCCTTGTCAACTAACGAGCCATCTAGCACCGGCCGGTAACTTTGGCCGGTTAATAAAGTACCCAATTCCTGCGTCCGAGAAGCCGTTGGATCAGTTGTCCACGTATAGCTGCGTGGCGGCGCTGTGTAGAGCACCCTTCAGGCTGCAGCATTGTCCATTCGGGCTTAAATAGCCACCAAGCTTGCTCGCCCAGGTCTTCTATCCTTCTCACCTGTTCTCTCCTACCTTTCTTTCCTCTCTCTCTTTTCCATCTTCGTCTTCATCGTCCTCCAACCTTCCAACTCTTTCTTCAGCAACATCAGAAACAAACTAACTGTGGCTTGTTGTCCTGGTGAGTCAGCAAGTGAGGCTTGGCAGGTTTGGGGCTTGAACTTCCGGTTTGTTGTTTCGCTTTCAGGCCATCTTGTCACTTCCAATTGTCTTGTAAGCTCTATTTACTTGGAAGAAAGAAGACAGACAGCTGCAAACCTCTTCTTCTCGTTGCTGGACAAGCTACTGACAAACACCCTTTTGCTCTGCTTGCAGGCATTGGTTTTGTGCAAATCCTCTTGGGTCCGAAGGCAACCTTGTTATTGTTGTTGTGGCTTGAATCGCGTGTCAGCTGCCCTAGCTTCTTCTTTGCTTTAGCTGCCGGTGAAGAAACCAGAGCAGAGCTGTGAGTTGTCCCGGGGTTTCCATCTTCATAGATACCATCTCGACCAGTGTGCCCTATCTTCCCCCTGCCCAAGTGCGAATACTGACTGTGATTGCCAGCGTTGTTTATCCCCAGCTTTTTTAACCCGCATACGGCTGCTCCAACTAAACATACCTACGCTATCACCGGAAGCCTCACCACGTTGAGACATCACCAGCAGTCATAATGACGCTCGCCGAAGAGTTTAGATCAAGAAATTTCAGTAAGTCTACCAGATGAGCTTTCCAGCCAGTTTCGCATATGCTAATATCTGCTCCCCAGGCATCTACGGACAATGGTTAGTTACTCATACCGCCTCCTCCGGTCTAATTTTAATGGCCGAGTCCTGCTAGTTGCATTGCTACTGTACACGTATAACCGGAAACTAATACTGTGTATTCTAGGACCGGAATCCTCTCCATGCTTATATGCTTCGCTGTTGGAATTTCTAACCTCTTCCGTGTTCCTTCCATCATACTTGCATTCAGCATAGTATGCCTGTAAGTAAACTGTTCGAATTACTCCCAAATCCTCCTCTTGCGGCTTGCTAACCTCAGAGGTCGTCACAATAGAGCTTGTTCTCCGGTCATCCTGTTTATTGAGGTACCATTGCTCTTGCGCATCTGCCCTACTTCATCCAAATTCGATGCGTTCATTCGCCGTTTCGCATCCAACACAATGCGCGGAGTTATCTACCTTGCCATGAGCGTCGTTCAGTGGCTCAGTCTTATATCAAAGGAAGGTACTAGCTTGATTGCGGCAGCCGTTTTCCTTCTCATCACCGCCATCTTCTATGCTCTTGCCGCTGCTAAGGGCCAAGAATTCACCGGAAGCAAGACCCTCGGCGGACAAGGCGTTGCGCAGATGATGGTATAAATGGGGATAACTGAACCGTGTCTTCCCACCCCCTTCATCTGTGGTCCGCCAAAGTTACTTTCCTTCCCTCGACCAGGGAGAGCTCACCAACCACCTTGAAGTATACCACGACGCACATGATCCCACCTACTGTTTTTCCTTCGCCTTTAAGCTGAGCTTCCCATACCGGCAATGATTTGTCTCTGTGCCGCAGGTTTCCTTCCAGTTCTCATACCTCCTACCCAATGATAGATACCAGCTTGCTTATGTCTTTTCCTCTTTCTCTTTTACTTTAATGGATGACCTCTCTTATCCGCGTGTTTTTTTCGATGCCATGGACAGGAGAAACTAATTCTGGAACTGGACGCTTCCGATCCTGGTTTATTGCTCTATTTCTTAGCCTCTTTGTAACTTCTATAGCTTTGCCGTTTCCCCCCATCTGTATTGTAGGCTATTACGAGACTCTGTCATGCTATGTTCAACTGTCACTCCTCCATATCTCTGTCCACCTCGCCGCGCTCTGTATCTTCTCTGTGGTCCCTTTCCTCTAGATGCTATCCACATGCCGTCCACGTGACCATCCGCGTCATTACTGGAGCTACGTAAGTAAAAGCAAGGCAAAACATCTCGAAACAACTTCGAGTTGGATGTTTTGATATTGAGTACTGCAAGACAGGTTGGCCATTTACAAAACTAGAGCTGAACTAGCTATCACATCGGGCATCAAACATGCTATGACCTCCTGAGGTGCCAAAAGGCAGTGACGTCTTCCTATAGAGGGCGCTTGGTATATATGGGGATTGCTGAACCTCAGCCCCTTCCTACGGACAGCTCAAGAACCTCTCTTTCTTGACGTATTTCTACTGCTATACACACCGGTAAGCATTCTCATTTGCAGTGAGACGAGGTGTTTTCTTTCATATTCCCTATGAGGTTTCTCTGCCATATTTGATTGAACAGATCAAGATTCTCGCCACTCAAACAAACATCCAAGCTACCTCTTATTAGCACTTCGCTTTGGAGGGGATTGTATATAGAATCGATGGAGAGATTCTATATAAACACCGTCTATTTCTAAGCGTGGCTCCCCTGGAGCCATAATTCTGTGTCAGCTATGCCTTTGAAGCATTTTACGGGGAATGAGCGTTGAAGCACTCGGATACAAGCAGGCACTGACCAACCTAGAAGCATTCTCTATCGATTACCCAGCGTTACAACTACATAAAATATCAGCTTATTATACTACAGAGTCTACTTGGTATCGCCATGTCGGCCAAAGCTCCTCCTCCGATACCTCCGCGGCCTTCTCGCTCTCCAAACAACGCCAATGCAAACCCACCGAAGATACCCCCACGCCCTACAAGCCGTCCAGAGAGAAACTCTCCCCCCAAAATAGACAGTTTTGCTCCTTCTCCGCTGAATGCGCTGCCTTCTAGATTCCTAGGCGCGGATTCTCCAATTGACCCGTCCATACGGCCTGATAGCGCTACCCTCCCGCCAACTGCTCCAAGACTTGTTGAACTCAGCAACCCAGTTACACAGGGTGAGAATGTAGCCGGGTACGGGGTGGAACAACCTGCAGAGACAAGGAGTATCCACAAGGACCTTCATTTACATGCTCCTCGACCGTCATTACCGACATCGAGTGCAACAGCACAAGTTCAAGCTGTAACACGGACAGATGCTTCACATGGACATGAAACGGGCTCGGAAGAAGATGTCAGTCATCAGTCACTGGACTCTAAATCTGGGGTTCCTCATATTCAGCTGGAATCGTCCACTTCAGCAGCCAATCAAAAATCCCACAACAATGACGAGGAGACCGGTACCCAGGAGATAGGGCAAAGGGTGCCCATGTATCCTAACGCCGGGTATGTACAAGCTCCATCCCCTGGCCCAGCCAGCCCCCATGGGGGTCGAAATAGCCACAGCCGGAATAAAAGTGGACAAGAAACATCGATGCCGCCAGGCAGTTATGGCCTTCATGGGCACGGGGTAACTCCCGATGACCCATTTGAAAAGTCCTGGTACCAGAAACATCCAAAGGAGCTGGCTCTAGAGGAGCAAGCGCTTCACGGGTCGGGTGTTGGCAGTCCGCGTCCGGACTGGGCAATGAGCAGTGAGGACCTAAACAAAATTGTTAAGTCCCGTGCTACCGGTAACTCTCCTTATGTACACACTTGCCTTACAGAAGCTTAATCTAACGATTCTAGGTACATCTGATAATATGATGGGTACTCCAAATGAAGAGATAGGGAATATTATAACTGAACAACTTGCCTCTCGTCTCCAATCACCTCCAGCGGATTCTTCACTCCAGCATGAGGTGCTTCGTGAAGAATCTACTGCACAGCCTCTGTCTGAAAACCAGAAAGCGCTAGATGTTGTGGATGACACCCATGATAAGAAGACTGAATCCCATGAAGTAAAGATTCACGTTGATGAGCCTTTACATCACCAGCATCATCCAGATGGCTTCGCACTAGCACCGGAGCCTGACCGTAAGCTTAAGGAAGCTCTGTTGGATGAAGATCACGTCCTCGCTTCCGATGAGATCGACCCAAACTCCGAGGCATTGCAGCCTGCAGTATCCCCTCCCTTTGAACACAAGCATCCTAATTCCAAGCACTATACTGAATCTACTCGGCCTACGGGCCCTGAGAAAGATAGTCTTAATACTCGCCCGGAGGGCCAGGATGAGAGCGAACCTATTCCCGTAAAGCATGCTAAAGAATATGAGCCCCTATTCCAAGATGATGACAAAGAAAGGGGTCTATCCCCGGAGCAGCGCTTCAAGTCACCAGCTAGTCACACACAAAGATTTCCAAGTAAGGACATATGGGAAGATGCTCCAAGTAGTGCCCAGCTACATGCAACCGTATCAACTCCAGATATACCCAGGCGACCAAAAAAGGATGGCTCGGAACCTGAGGCTCTATTTGAGACCCCTGAGCAGAAGCAGGAAAGGGTGCGAGAAGCGGATAAGGTAACGGAAAAGTCTGGCTTGGAAGAGTCTCCTACTCAGATAGAGAAGTCTCAGTCACAAGAACAGGATTCAAAACAGCGTTTTCCTAGCAAAGATATCTGGGAAGAAGCCCCCGAAAGTCAACAACTCACGGCAGCCGTGGAGGCACCAGCAGACTCCGAGAAGCTAGAGAAGCCAGAAAACCCTGCATTACCGTCACTACCACCCAGGCCTTCAAAACAACCAGATCGATCTTCCACAGATGAACAAGGAGATGTATCGCCAACGAAGGCCCAGGCAGTCAGTCCAACTGAATTAAAGAAACGACCATCGATCCCCGATAGGCCAAAGCCACAGGTTCCCCAACGGCCTACCAGGAAGAAGGCCCAGGAAGCAGGTGAAACATTGCCAAAAACTATATCGGGAGAAAATGCAGAAGATGCAGCTCGTCCTGCTCCGAAATCCAAACCAGCACTCCCGCCACGAGCAGTTGGCTCGAAGATTGCAGCCTTGAAGGCAGGGTTCCTTTCTGATCTGGACAGCCGTCTCAAACTCGGTCCACCGGCCCCCAAACCAAAAGAGAAAGAGGAGGCAGAGAAACAAGCAGAGAAAGGCCCACTCAGTGACGCTCGCAAGGGACGGGCTAGAGGGCCACCAAGGAGAAAGCCTGCCGCCAAGTCTACTCCAGCGGTAGCTGAAGTCGCGAAACCACAAACGCCCGAAATCAAACTTACTGGTCCTTGGAATGTTTGGTCAATCGGACCTGACGGAGAAGTGAACGTCCGAGGCTGTCAGCTGAGCCCGTCCCCTTCTGAGCCCAATGATACTCAGCCAGAATCTCCCATTGACCCTCCTCCCACAAAGACAAATGTATCCCCTCCCGAAGATCCGGACAGTCAAGCGCCCGAGCCGTTCAGAATTGACAAGGCTGTGGAATCCGCGATCTCCCCTCAGGCTGAGGACGCTAAGGATGGTCAGGCCCCTTCTGAAGTGACACATTCACCACAACCAGCCGTGGAGGAACCTGCTTCTTCCAACTTGGCATCCAGTGAGCTTCTAGAGAAACCTGAAGCTCCAGCGGAGACAACGACTGATACAAAGGAACCTGAGGAGAATATTATCAAATCAGAACCTTATTCTGGGTTGGAAGCGTCTGAAGAAGCTTCAAATGCTGCTGGGATAGCGGATAAACCCAAAGGAGCCGGCACTGTAGAGACTCATGCGCCTGAGTTTGAAGATGAAGTCAATGAAACGCCGATCCCCTCTGCTATGGCTGAGTCCAAGACTGATGATGTAGATGCAAAAGCCAGCGAGAAGCAATAAATCATCCGCCTTATTTATTTATAATTGTATTTATTTAGGATATATATACTTAGTGTTAGTGTTTATACTGCGTTTATTACCCCTGAAAGCCCTATTTGGTTCGTTGTGTGTTAGTAAACGAGTATAGCCGTGGCTCTTTAATCTAACTAACTAATACCTATTTATTAACTATAAGACTGGTTTCCGAGTCCTTTTTCAGCTGCCCAAATCTACGAAAGCACTGAAGTTATCATTTATTAGAATAGGAGAACACCTTTTAATTTTTGCTACTTATACTACCACTATTACATACTCTTGTTTTATGGTGATTCTTTACCGCATCTCTTCAATGCTTAGGCTCAATGTGAAACGACTGGTCGAAGATGTTGTTTGGGTCATACTTAGCCTTAAGCCTCTGTAACCTAGGGAGTTGATGGCCGTATATCTCTGAGGGTTCTTCGTCGCCAAAAGCAAAGTTAACATACCTAGCGATAATCTGTCAGCATATTCAGATATATCATGCGGTATGGTTAGTTATATTAGGAAGCACATACGTGGCTGGGGGGTTAAGACCACTGGTTGATAAAATCAAGTTGCGAGACAACAAGCCATAGGATTCAGCAGCAGGATCCAGGCTCTTATCCATGTACCAAGGAACCACAAGGGCGTTAAATTTGATCTGACCCCTCCAAGGTACTGAAGATGAATTTATCGAGAACGAGTGAACTTTGTCCATAGAATATGCTTCGAGAATAACAGTGCTATTGCGGGCCTGGCCATCATTTGATGAAACCCAAGTGACATATTCATCCCAGGCTTGCTTCCATGTTTCAGGGGTTATTTTGGCGAGACCAGCGCAGTAGGATGGTTTACGGGCGCCTTTGATGCAGGAACTCTCAGATCCGTCGTTCCAGTGTGTATAATGGGTGCTGGCTGTTGTATCAAGTGTAGGACCAATATCGAGTAAAGATGCGAAAGCAGCTCTTCCTTCAGCCTCAGATCCATAGTAAAACGGAGTCACTACTATGGTAGGTGATTTAGAAGGAGCACGGGCATCTAGGAAGTACACTAGAACGTTCATCTCTGGTTTCAATGTAAGCTCGCTGATAGCCTTAGTAACCGCCTCGATCTTATCCCCTATAAAGGTGAGAGCACCCAACCAGGCATATAGACCAGTGGGTTCCACGGGGTATGCTTTCATTACCACAGAGGTGATAATACCAAAGTTAGGACCGGCACCACGGACAGCCCAAAAAAGGTCATCACCATCCGTAACTGTTTGTAGGGCACCATTTCCAGAAACGACGTCGAGTGATAGAATGTTGTCAACACCATATCCATATATACCCATCAGGTTGCCGTATCCGCCACCTATAATAGCGCCAATCGCGCCAACACAGTTACAGTTTCCAGTTGCGACGAGGGTATTTTTTGAAGCAGCAGCCTCAATAACCTCAGAAATCAGAACACCACCACCCAGCGTCACTTCTGTCTTGTCCTCGTTGAAAGTGATGGAGTTTAGTTGTCTGAGGTTGATGAGTATTCCATCAGGAGGCACATCCAATGTAGTAGTAAATCCGTGAGCTCCTGACTGGGCAAAAAACTGGATATCATATTTAATGCAATATTGCACCTGATACCCCGTCAACTCTATGGCTTTGACGGGCGGATGAAGGGAAGAGGAGAAGCTTCAAAACACACCGTCACAGCCACATCCTCCTCACTAGCTACGCTGACGACGACTCCAGGAGTCGAGGCGTAATACTCACTCCACCTCGCAAATTCTTGTTCATTCCCAGAGATCCAAGCGGAATTGGATAGCTGAGGTCCGAGTTCAAGCCTGACCTCGTCCAGAGATAGACCCCAAACGAGTAAGCTCAGAACCGGAATAATGAGAGCAAATGCTGATAGCAACATGATTTATTGCTGGCTGTGAAGGACGAATAATAGCGTATGTTGTAGGGATGGTATAGCAGACGCCCGAATAGCAGTGAACTAATGGTTTCGGTTGGGTATGTAAACAAAGTGGACAACCTGAAAACATCCTGGTTGTAAAACATAGCATCTTTCACAACAAAAGACGCTCCTTCCTCTTCGTAGAAAGTATTATTTCAAGCAGGAGCTCTCATGGCCAAGGTTCAAACTTCAGCAAGACCTGAGGAGACGCCTTCGCTTTGACTGGACCACTGGGTTGCTCTGTAGAACAACCTCTTGACCCCGTTCGAGAATTTGTGAAGCTATGATATAGTTAGCAATATATCCTGAAAAATGGTGGGGTTGAAAGGTGGGATGGTACCGAGTAGAAGATTTTCTATTTTCAGACTCAGTTCAGTTGGTGAGAAATTGGCCTCCATAAGCGCTGCGACAATGTACCAGCGGGGCTTATTCCACCCACGACCCTGACCAGGGAGCGGTGGAGGAAATAGCGGGTAAAGTCGTTCATTGATGGCATTACGCTCTTCGTACTCATACTCTCCTTTTTTAATCGGATCCCACTCTTCACAGAGTTTGCCTTGTGGAAGAGGAAGCCCAGAGCCCGACACGAGCTGGTTAGCTAAAAAGCTCAAGGACATTCGGTAGCGTAATGTAGACTCAATGGTCTCAAGCGTAGACAGATTAAACTTTTTTTGCTTCGAGATCAGGTCTCGACACTTTTGATGAAAGGAAGAATTTGGAGCCAGCGAGTCACGGCCTGGATAACTTGCTAGGTAACTTATTGCAAGTCTGCGGAGTTGTCCAGTATAGGACGAAATTGATCCGTATCGGCCTCGCAGCTTATACAACGATATATTGTCGGTTTGTATGTCAAGATCAGTGCAAGGATCTCTGTTAAGTGGTGATGATGGTGATGATGATGATGATGATGATGATGATGATGATACTTGCGGCTGAACTAGTTCAAGGCTCTCCCACTTTGCTTTCAAGTCAGCAAGAGGGAATCCGGTTCTCTTTCTCCAGTGACTCTCCCAATCATCATCACGGGCGCTGAATGATATGCTGTGGTGATAACCGAGTCGATCCACTCCAGTCAGAAGTAGTGTGTGAATAGTCCTAGCGAATTCAGAGAAGGTCATTGATTGCTGGTCATTTAGAGTGGTTGGTGTATCTTGACCTGACGAGGGAGGTGAAGGAGATTCTGGTTGCGGATGTTGTAGTTCATGGCTTGATGTATCCGCAAGGGATTTGGCTAAGGTTGAAGCATATATACTTCCACATGCTCTTGATAAAGAATGACTTTTTGGCCATGACTCGCTCTCGTCACCTGGCCCAGCGGCCGAAAGTACCGTCGCATTTAGGAGTGAGGTTACCACCCATCCTCCAGAATAGCAGGCAGTAGAGATGACCGTCAGATCAACTTCATCGCCGACGACACTATGGACGGTAGAAACACTAAGCTCATTATTAGCTACACCAATCTCGACTGATTTAGTTGTCTCCGCACCATGGCCGAAAAGAAAAAGAATCAGTGGAGTATTTTGTTGGACGGCAAGAGTGGCCTCTTCACGTAGAAGTTCGAGAACGTTTTGAAGAAGGTCAGGCGCAGAGAAGACCCGAACATCTTGAAGTTCTATTTGTATCAACGACTTGCTTAGGACCACCCGCCGCTCCGTGTCTGGGTTTCTGTGAAGGTATTTGCCGTATTTCTGGAGTAAGAGAGATGGATCATCGCTACAACACCATTTCTGGGCAGCCCCTTGGCCATATAGCAAAGTATGAAAAGTAAAAAAGTCCGAGTAAAACCAGCCGTCGTCTTCTGGGCTTGCAGCATTTTCCGGGTAGTCGCTAACTCCGCAAACGGCAAGGATACGTGTATTTGGGGTGATATCAGGAGGAGAGTTCGTCAAGAAGGAAGACACCTTCTTGGTTTGACCGCAAGCATCCTTGAAGAAGCTACTAAACGTAGCAGGGAAGCCTTCTTGAAAAGATTCCAGTTTCTCTTCGTTAGAACCCATAATACGCGTTGCTCGATACTGAGCGCGTTTGTCGGGGGTTGACCGTGAATATGGAAGGACAATGTGTTGGACCACAATAGACAAAAGGGCCTAATGCCCCAGGGTATCCTTGGGTATTGAGTGCGAGCCGTGGCTAATGTGGAATATCCCAACACAATATGAATATTAGGGATAGATGGTGTAAAGACGGAACAAGAAGTTGAAGAAAAATATTTATAGTAGCTAGAGCTCATATGACGTCATGTAGTTATAACGATCCACCATTCGATGACCACCACCAATTGATTACCAAAACAGCGCCAAATCTCTATTCAGCTCTTATTCGACTGAATATCTTAATAGCTATCTAGTTAAATATACAAATATAGTATAATAAATAATAGCTATAGTCAGGTTTGTTCACGGAGTATAGTACTGGAGCTCCGCCATATCAGTAGCAGTTTAATTAGTCATGAAAATCTTACACGTCTGTTTCGCGCTTTAACGAACCTTGATATATCGGGATGGAAAAGGCAGGTCGAACTACACATCAGAAAGAGAAGACGATCAAAGCCATCATTTGCCCAGAGATTCCATGTTTTAACATCCGCTGGGCCGCAGACATTCCTTGATTGATAATTATCATCTGGCGGTGTGCTGTAGGCGAAGGCGACAGGCGACGAGTTGGCCGACTGGCGTGATACCATGACCACAGCAACGAATGTACAGGCACTGTTGCGCTTCTTAACGCAAGATGCCAGGATACCTCTCGCGACTGCCATTGGCAAGGTCAAAGGCCTACAAGAAGCTAAGCTACTAAAGTATGATAAATGCAATCGGGATAAACACATATATTATTGCTGTTCAATAGAATAAAATACCCCCTTTACGAAAAGTAGCGACCTTCGACTAACCGAAGTTTCAATAACTAGCCCAGAGGATATATCCAAAGCAAAGTTGGTGACAGTCCAATTGGTTTTTACTGAGACCAAAATTGCGAAACAAGTGTGGAACGCGGCGAAAAGAGTGGTCAAAAAGCGAGCTCTAGGAGAGGACGGCCCGGAAGCAGCATCGTCTTTATCGCCGTCGAAAAAACGGAGAGTAGCAGGAGGAGAAGGGCTTGATATGACTCCTCGGCAGATTGAAGAGTCACTTACGCTTCCCATAAGTACAGATTTGGAGAAGATTGCTAACACGGTGATTGTCACGAATCGGGCTCCCCTAGTGTTAGCATTCGCAGTCATGTCACTGAAGTACACAATGCCCGAACAGCCGTTGTCCAGCAGACTAAGCCTTGCCCAGGCTGTAGTGAGCGCAAACAGTCGCACAAAGGCTCGCAGCCTTGGTATAGACACGGCTCCCAGCGCTGAGGGCGCAGAATGGGCACACGGCCAGCCCACGGTCAAGGTGCTAGGGAGGAGCATCAGCGTCCTTCGGCGAGTAGGGTACGACTGGAACGAAGAAAGAGGGGAAATTGAGTCTGTATCGCCGCCCCGTATCGGATTTGATAGCAAGAAGGAGACGGTGCTAGAAGGAGATAGCAGCAGCAAATCCCCGCATGCGGAGACGGGTTCCCCTGCACACAAATCGAACAGGCCATCACCCAAACCAGAGAACGAGGACGACAATCTCCCAGCCCTATGGGGCCTGGACTTGGATAGTGATCGTAAATCGAGTGATGGCCGCCAGAACAGCAGATATGGTGGGTACGACAGTGGACGAGGGAGCCAGAGCACGTACCTCCCTGTATTCAGAGCCGAACCAGCTAGAGACTACCTGCTGAGGTCATTTTGTGAGCACAGCCCGAACCAGTCGAACAATGGGAAAGCCGAGTCGAAGTCGATGCCAGCCAAGGAGATTGCTCTCAGTCTGCTGCTTGGCGCGATCGATCATGTTTGCCAGTCATGGGCGCCAACGCTGAGCCGAGACGACTTAGATAGGCGAACCTGGAGTTGGTACGTCGCTGTTCGGCCAGAGGTTGAGAGTAACATCTCCGGATGGGGCCAGAAGGGAGAGGTCCGTCTGTCTGCGATCCTTGATTTGAGGAAACCGAGATGAAATGCGCGTGTTTATTCAATTAATCATTAAGTATTTTTGGAATATGTTTGAGGAATCATCATCAATCAAAATTTTTGAGCCAAGAAGAGACTGTGTGGGAACTGGCTATGGAGAATTTCTGATCCAAGAATGGATTATGCGCTCACCAATTGATTGAAAGTTTCATACATCAAAGACACCCGTTCGAAAACCACCCATCACTACTACTGCCCCCACATCCTTGAATCGACAAAAACTGCCTCATAAGCTAGGCGAGGGGAGAGAAGTGAGAAAGCGAGGACGGAGATACGAAGGGCGTGCCCGGCGGCCAGGAGACGAGCAAGGGAAGCCTCCCCTCAGCTGCAGCAAAGGCCAACTTTCCGACATCTTGAGACGGTTCTTCATGCGTTTCCTCTGATGTCATCCTTTAAGGTCTCACCAGTGTGGTTGTCCACGGGAAGGCCGTGTCCACCCAGGCCCCATTCCATGAAGAATCTAAGTGGCCATCGTTCGCAGTCAGCAACCTTGACCAGAAACCCTCGATTGAACGGCCCTGCACCGAGAGACAAGCAGAAACAGCAGAAGATGAAGATGAGGAGACAAAAAGAAAAATAAATCCAATAATATGACAACAAGAAAAGAGGTTAAAGGTCAAGGGACGACCGGCCCTTCTAAGCGGACGCACGTTAGCTGTGGCTAAGGCGAAGATGGTGGTGAATGGGATGGACAGGGGTGAAGGTGAAATGCAACCAGGTTTATGCCACACAGAAAAGGGAAAAGGGCCAAAAAAAGGAAAGAAAAGCAAAGAGGAGGAGGAGGAGGAAGAGGAGGAAGGAGAAGAAGAAGTCAGGTCAAGTCTGCATGCCTGGGGCCTCCGGGAGCAGCCATCTTGTTACTTCTGGCTGCTGCAGGGCCTGGTTGGATGGCTGGTAGGATGCCGACGGCTGCCCCTTGGAAGGCCAACATCTCTGCGTGCCTGCAATGGTGATAATAATTAGAATGGGCCTTCCGGTCGATGTCACCTTCATGTCGACGGACTGATGGAAGTCACCCTCGTAACTCCCTCCTAGCTAGTTAGCCAGTTAGTTAGTTACTTGTTATCCAGGCCAGGCCTCCCAAAGAAGAAGATAACGCCGCCGCCCCTGAAGCCTGAAGCCCGAAGCCGTCGCCTTGTACATCCATCTACCTCTGGCTCTTGTACCGTCCAAGTACCTCCGTAGCCCGTCGCTCCCTCTCTGCCATCTCGTCCATCTCGTCCATCTCTTGTCTGTCCGTCTGTCTGTCTTGTCTTCTCGTTCAACTAGTTAACTACCAGGGACAAGTTCGACCGGGGGGCAGCAGCTCTTGGCACGCGGTGAGTTTCAGATCGTCGTTTTTCCTCCCCTTCACGACTTTCGTCCTCCTCCTCGACTTCTTTCCGCCTCTTTCGTCCCTTCGACGCCAACGACAACAACATCAACACCCGCAGCAACAACCACAACCACAACCACAACCGACCCCCATCGGCTTCCTCGACGTCGTCCATCGACGGCACCGACAAGGACCATCGACATTCGACTCTCTCGAGCGAGCCTCCCGCCCGGCCGCCTGTCTTGTGTGTGACTGACTCGCTTGCTGGAATCGTGTTTTTTTCTCGGGGCTGGTTGTCGGGTTCACTCAGCCGCTGTGCCTGTCCCTGGGGGGGTAGAGCGAGAGAAGGGAGTCCTCGAAGACTGAAGCGCCGAAAGGGATCGCTGCCCCCAGGCGGGCAGTGCATCATCGATTGTCCTGCCTAAACATGAGCGAACGACCGACGTCTCCCTCCAGGGGCTCAGAGAGCGATGTTGGCCGTCGACAGTCGTCCTCGATAGAGTTGCCAGGTGGTAGTGCTGGTAGTGCTGGTAGTGCTGGTGCTGGTGCTGGTGGTGGCCGCGGTGATGGCTCGGAACAGTCCAGCAGCCAGTCGTCTCCGGTGCTGAACGTCTTCAGCGATGCATTCTCGGTCGAACGGCTAGATACAACATCATCGAACAGCCAGAGACAATCTGTCAACAGCCTCTCGAGCCACTCGTCGTCGAGCTCTGACAAAACAGAAACTGGAGACGCACAGGACCAAGGCCCTATCCTCCCGCTTCCCACCAGCCCCTTCCAAGGCATCCCGGAGTCACTGGAGAGACGCGCCTCTTTACTGCTCCAACAGCAGCAGCAGCAACAGCAGCAGTATCACCAGCAGTATCAACAACATCAGCAAACAGTGCTGCCACAGATTCCGGATAAGAAACATTTCCTCCCCGATGCTGGTCCTGTACCCCGAACGGCATCACCTGCTGTTTCCATCGCTCAGAGTACAGCGTCTGCTGGCCATCGAAGCGTCAGCACCGTCTCCAGGCTCTCCATTCCTCCCCGCGCGCTGAGTCCTTACACCGGCCAGACAGGACCTAGCCATCCATATGCCATGTACTCCCAAGGAATCTCTGTCAACAGAACGTCGTCTATCTCCTCGAATTCAACGGTACGAGTTCCCGAGCGGAATTTCGTTGCTGCTGCCCCGCCGCAGCATCCCTACGCGCTATACTCGCAAAATACTGTCCCTGAACATGTCCCAGACGAACCTCTCAACACCACCGTCCCTCTCCCCTTACCAGGTCACCCTCAAGTATACAGCCAACCCGCTACAGCTCCTGTTGCAGACGAGGTTGGAGATATCTTAGGCACAGACGGATATAGGGAACAGCTCCCTCCTTACTCTCGTTACCCTGATGGTATTCCGGTGAAATCTTACTACGCGCCCACTACGCCAATTGGTGCTGCCGGTGCTACTACCAACAATTCCTCACAACCTCTAGAAACGCCCGTCTCGCCAGTATCACAAGTTTCGTCCCGCACATTTCTTACTGAAAATAACCCTGCCGCTGCTGCCCCCGCAGCGGACTCATCTGCCGTCGAATCAGGCAACACGTCACAGGAAAAGGTCAATGAAAAGAAAATGCGGAGGAATCAGAAAATCTGCTGTGGCCTACCACTATGGATCATTGGTCTCATTGGTGTAGGTTTGATTACGGGAACACTCATAGGGGGTGTCCTTGGTGGGATCGTAGGAGCCCGTCAAGGCAAGAAAGACAGTGACAAGACCACCCCAGATCCAGATCATCGACCAACACCGTATGTTATATTTCACAATTATTCATCTCTGTGTTGCTCAACTAACTGTGTTTATAGATCCTTACCACCAACTCCGACAGCTAGTGGGATCTTGGATGCTATACCTATACCAACCGGAAGCGGCGCTCCTACTTTCCCACCCATCCCTACAGGTCCCATCTCGATCTCGGGAAGGACGTTCAATTCCCTGTCTCAGAGCTGCGTCAACACCACTAGCCTTAGGCTCTCTTGGGACTGCGTGGATTATGGCCATTTCAAAGGATCCATAAGCAGCGGCCCCAACAACACCAGGACAATCAGATTTCCCCAAACATCTATCACCGGAAAGTTCATATACGGGGACCAGGTACCAGCTTTAGGAGGCAGGGATTTTAAGCTGGAACCCGCATATGACATGACATCCCCTGAGGATGGTCCTGCGTACTTTTTCTATACCACCTTTGACAAGCTCGTCATTGTCCCTAAGGATGAGTTTCCCTCAGGCGTCGTGGGGAAATCAGTGGAAAAGTCAGCTCTATTCAAGCGTTCCGGCAACAGGTCAGGAAAGGTTCAGTCTCAGCCGGGTGATAAACCGTGGTTTTGCTGGTGGAATACAACCTACATCGAAGCTTTCATATACGCCACTAAGAACGCAACGGAAGACGACATGAAGACCAGTGGTGACGGTCCCGATGACGGCATATTTTCAATGCCACCAACGGGTTTCCCTCGTGCATCCACTGTGACTTCCTCAGCATTACCTACCGCGACACCTACCACTATGTCCGGCGAAGGTAGCGAAGACCTACCGCAAGCTTATCCCCAAGCCATGAAAATAAAAGAACTTCGATACTCTGACGCCAGCCCATCTCCACCATACTGCCAACAGATGCAAGTTTTGGATGACGGGAATCTATCAATGCTAGAGTCCCAAGTTATCATCGAAGAGAAAGACTCCTCATCTAGTCCAGATAACGACGATGTCGGTATTGGCAGTAAAATGGCTCGCCGGTCCGCGCTAATAGGGCCCAGAGACGCTGCAACCGACCAATGTTATTGTGAATGGTTATATGGTAACTGACCTGTTTCTTTTATCTTCTCTTTTTTTTTCGGCACGACCTCCTGCTCTTACCAGCACAGCTGTCATATTCTCGCTATTTAAAGCACTCCCGTTCTGGCGTTTTTGAGGTAATAGTTTTGTTTCTTTTCGGCATTGGCGTTTTATACTAGGCCTGGGAAGATATCTTTTCTTGTTGATCTCGTCGCATTTCTATCTCATATATCCCGCTGTCATCATATATATATAGCAACGACTTCATCTCACTCACTTCATTCCTTATTCGGTCACTCATTCACTCGGCATCTGACAATCGTCCGACATCTCTGGCTCATTTCCTACATACCTACCTACTCATACTCGGCTTTCAATGATCCTATCTATACATTCGGGGAGGAAAAGGCATCTCGTTTTTACATTCTTTTCCTAATATATGTTTTATGCACATAAATATCTTACATCCCTGGCTATACCCGTGGATCTTCTACCTATGTATCTTCCATCTCTCATACGTTTACTTTCTTGTCTCGAATCAATCCGATTATTCCTGGATCCCACAGATTCTCGTTTTTACGTTACTATTCTCTTCTACAGAGCTACATGTATTCGTCTTCATCTATTTTATCCATTCTCTGTGTTTCAGTCTTTTCTCTTCACTACCTAGGTAATTGTCCGACCCCTTAGCTAAGCACTGGTTAGGGTGCGACGATGTCCTTGACTATACGGACGTTCTTAATGGCCTTACTAAAAGACAAGACTCCAGGCCAGGGGATAAGGGGTACATCCAAGGAAATACCTAGGCCAACAAGTTCGTTCATTGGTGGGACCTGCAATGACCAGGAGTTGGTTAGCTATGACATAATACCCCAGAGAAGTAGAAAGCCGTAGAGTTGATGAAGGCGAGGTATATAAAAGGGTGAGTGAACGTGAACATCCTTCCATGAACAAGCCTACATGTTCAAAAGTGTTATTAACCGACTGATCTTATAATCTGTTCATATTTCTGAGATACAGACAGACCTTAAATTATGAGCCGGTCACTGGCGTTCATACAAACGCTGCGTTTCACACCCCCCAGAATACCGATCTCACGAAGAAATGGCCTGGCAAAATTACTGGTAGCACAGGAGGCAGGAGGAGAGCAGTTTCTCAGGCACAGCAGCTATAACGCGAGATTCATCCATTCAAGTCCTGCAGGCGGGCTAAGAGAGGAAGACTCATCAACTGGCAAGGAACAAGGTAAACCGGCCTCATGCAGCGTATATACCACAGTTCTAATATTAATATACGGCCAAATATAGCCCGCCAGCAGCATCAGCGCCACAAACCCGAGCCAGATATGGAAGAGTCAGACTCGTTTGCTAAAGAATTCGACGCTCGTATCCCCTCCAACAAAGCCAAACCCACCCTCAGTGATGCATACCAGCGGGGCCCATGAAACAAACACCCTAAACGACCGTCAAGAGAAGAGCTAAGTGATGACGAAAGGCATAAGATGGACGAAGAAGAGAAAGAAGTACAGCGGCATAATAAGGATATGGAGCAACGGCACGGCCGGGCGTTCAGTCAGATCACGCAGGATGGAGATGTTGAATCGATAGACGAGATGGAAGAGGTACGGTTCAAGAGCGAGGAATAGCAAGCAAGTTGAAATATTGTTTGTTGTCCAGGACAGTGTGTTGGGCCGGATGTTTGCGGGAAGATGCAGGGTGCTGCAACTGTGGTGTCACCCGTCTTACTTGAGATGGGGAAAGGAAGGGAAAGGAAGAAAGAAAGAAAAGGAGCCGGAAGCCATGCAGTTGAATGTGAGACTTTGCTCTCTAGCTGTGACTGAAATGTTTCATGCATGTAGTTTTATTATATATGCGACCTGTTCTGTGCTTTGCAAAGTAACGTACGCATGTCTTCGACAAAGAATTTGACAAAGTGATGAGAAATACTCCGTAGAACCAAAAGAATAGGCTTTTTTCAGTTAACCGAGATTTCATCTTTCGTATTCTTCCTCTCTTTAACTTCTGTACTAGTGAACAAATATATCTAGTAATTTGAAGTGAGTGTAGGTAAAAACTTCAGTCTAGAGGGTATAGATATCAGGGGAACGCTCAAAAAAAAAAAAAAAAAAAAAAAAAAAAAACAGATATCTCGCATACATATTCGCCTCTGGTATACAATCAAGCAAAATTATATTCAAATATCAAACCAGCGCATTATATCAAACCTCGGAAAGCAAAAAACAAAGAATCGACGCGCGTGTGCGTAGTGTGGTATTTGGTATTGTACAAGAGTTAGAATGTGTTGTTTCATTCCGGGTATCTTTGATGGGATGCTTGTGCCGTGTGCTACCACCAGGGCAATTGCTTTCCGCGCAGGTTGGGTCAAGGTCAGTATTACTGTCAAAGGGTTAGAGAGATAAGGGACCCATGGCGTGACCAGGCTCACTTAGCATAGCCTCTCTCTGCCCTATTAAATAAAGCGCATAGCTTCTGAGATCTTCCGGTTAACCGTATCCCACTGCTTCTTCTTCCCGTCGGTAGTGATTGGGATTGCCAAGCGGTGATTGGAGATTGTTCGAGTGTTACCAGTCAGTACCGGTTAGCCCACCCCGAGATTTTCTGTCCTAAATAGGTTGAAATGAAATTGCTGCCGATTGAATCTCTCAAAGTGAAGGACCAGACTGGAAAAAATGTTTTCTGGCCCCCAGTCCATGTGAAGCGCCTGTTGTGGTCGTACCAGGTCCAACTGAGAACGCGTTCGGGTAACTTGAGCTAGGATCAAAGTCCTGCTAATGTTTCAAGTATGTAGGGTCAAAAATGTGATATGTTCCTCAGACAAGGTCTAGCCAGTCACACGAAAGGAACCATATATCATATCCTGTCCTGCTTTTTCTTTTCTTTTCTTTTTGTTATTTGGTATAAATGGCCGTTGAAAATGAGTGGGGGTGCAACAGGGGGATGGTCAAAAAAAACAAAACGGAGTGGTACAAAAGAACCTCATCGCTACCAGAGTAATGAAACAAAAATTTCCAGAATGAGTGTCAAAGGGGATAGGATATTGAAAGAAAAAAAAATGAGAAGCTTGAAAAGGAATGAAAATGTGTAAGGCTAGGCTTGCTAATGAAATAGATAATGCGATTTTTGTGGGGTTCAGTAAACAGGAATCAACCTTGTAGGAGAGGGGTGTCTTCGGAGATGGCATCGTCTTGAGCATTGACGTCTGTGCCGTTGATGGTGCCGTAGGAGCGGCCGTTGGGGTCCGTTGGCTTGTTGGCTCCGGCCTCAAGCTCTGGCTTCTGGGGATTGACGTATTCGAAACAAATACCCATGACTAGAAGGGTTCCTTGTAACATCGAAGTTACGACGTAGACACCCCAGGTGCTCCACCCTTCCATACCCAGTCTCTCGGCCAAGCTGATGGCCCAGACTATGGCACCGGGGGTCTGGATACACATCATCTGGATACTGAGACTTCCTACCCGACGTAGACGCCAGGTAGTGTATATCTGTGGGAAATATTGGATGGAAGCGAGGATGGCGGCCGATATACCGAGGATATTCGCCCACATCTGCCGACTAGACGGATAGCCAAAGACGACTGTGAATCCTAGGATAATCACACAGATAGCATGGACGATGCATATTGCCCCTACATTAAAGGCGGTCCGGAAACTATGCGATTTCTCGGGTGTTGCTGACGTTGAAGTGGGAGCTAGGGGAGTTCGAGGAAAGTAGGCAACAAAAAGAATAAGGCTGCCATGCAAGAGTTAGTCAAGAGAACCACTGCATAATGCCTTTCAGAACAAGTCTTACAAGATGATAAAACATAGCGACTGGACGCCGACCTGGAGGATGCCTAAAAGGCCAGCAAAACAAGCAAAGCCACTGATATCACTGCAGCATGCGATATCGCGAGCACTCTTTGGGAGAATGAGGATATTTGCAAATCCAAACGTCCCCGATGTCGTTCCCAGCAGTATAAAATAAGGAGATATGCCAAAGGAGGTGCCTCGTGAGATGATACGGTAGTGCTGGGGTAGATATGACAGTAAGATGCCGAGGAGGATGAGTCTAGATAGGGTCACAAACGAGTTAGCCGCGGTTCTTCAGTCAACAAAAGACAGGCAAGTCTCGACTTACAGGGAGAAAGTAAAGCTAACAGCGCCGGGAGAGGCGAGTTGCTTGCATTCTTCGCTCAGGTTCACCATCGTTTCCTATAGAACTGCTGGTGAAGTGCGGATAGACAGGGGGGTATGGATCCAACGAGCGCACATGAGTGATTATATAGGGAGGAAGGGAAACAGAGGAAGATGAACGGGAGGAGAAGACTACCAGGTTCCAGCACGCAGGTACGGCTACTGGAGAGACGTGTCTTTGGGTGTTATTCGCGCAGAGACTTTGCTTTCTGTCTCTCTGCCTGTGCTGTTACTCCGTATTCTCGTCTCCCCTTCCGAGACGCAAGGCGCAAAAAACTGAGGTGGAAAAAGGATGCGCCTTGTCCGCCCAATAAGGTGCACAGGCCTAGACGCCTCTAGCCAATCATTACACGGCGATCGCAAGAACTACGGAAAGTCTAGCTTCTTTAGGTATGGCGTCAAGTGCGGGGCAGACGCCAACCAATAATAGTACGTTGTGTTAAGGGAAGGGTTAGGTAAACGTACTGACTGCCTGGATTAGGTTAGACTATTTTAGTCACCCATCACGTTACTTGTGCCTCGGCCTGGGGGGATCGACCTGTAACTGTTCCATTTTGGTAGAAAAGTGCTGAAGAAGTACAGCTGCAAAGGCTACGGTGGATATACCAAGCAGAAGAGTTGAGATGTTGGCAGCGAGACCATGGCAGGCTAAGACAGCAGTGCATGGGGAACCATGCTGGAGGCTAAGAGCCAGGATGGACCTTAACTTGGAGCTGCAGAGATGTTGCCCCTCAGTCCTTGCCTTCTCCCCTACGTCACACAACACGTCATAGTAACAAGAGAGATGATGAACAAAAGAGAGCTGCTGCCCTGCCTGGGATCTTGTTCACAGCGCCAATAGCGAGTATATATTGAACACTGGCCGGGCTTGCGATCTGTTCTTTTCTTGCTCAGTTGCTCATGCAGGTGGCCTTCTTCGGTATTTTGAAGTCAACGTCTGCCTAACAAACGCACCACTTGGCTGCTTCTTATTCGCATGGGACTCGTTTGCTGATACTTGGGACCAACGCTATCATGAAGTGGCTATTAACTGGGCTAATCATAGCCCTGACGGTGTCGGAAGCCGTGGGCTCCAGAGACTGGTTCAGCAAAGCTGGTACTGTTGCCCTCTTCCCTTCCATTTCCTGTAGCCAGTTGGTTATGGCCGCCCAATGGCTCATAAATTGGAGAATTGATCAAGGCTAACGCGCCACGGTGCCCGCAGTATACAATAAATGGCATGAGACTGAGCTTGAACGCTGGCTTTCGGACCATGGTGAGTACATAACTGGCCTTTCCCTTGCAACTAGCCACTTGAATAAACCTTGTTAATCGCTTTAAACCATCTATAGATGTTCCATACCCTACTCCTGCAGATCGCAAGGACCTAGAAGAATTAGTGAAAAATAATTGGGAGACGTATGTTTCTGCACCGGCTTCTAAGACAGTAGAAGATGTCACCGACTCGCTCAATGACGCCAAAGAATGGATATTTGACTCGTACGTCTTTCATGAACCCCTTCAAAATGAAGATATAGCAAGCTGATAACCCTATCTAGATGGAGTGATTCTCAATTGAAAGCCTTTTTGGATCGCCATGGGATCCCATGTCCCCAACCCAAGAAAAGGGATACACTTCTATCAACTGCCCGCCGCAACTATGAATCTATCGCTCAAAAGCTTGGACAATCGGTCAATTACCCAGGAAACTGGTTATATGAGCACTGGTCAGAGTCTGAGTTAAAGGAGTACCTCGATAGTCATGGCTACACTGTCCCTCAGCCAACAACCCGCGATAAGCTCATTGCCGCCGTGCGCCGTAACTCGCGGCGTGCAGGCATAGAAGGCCAGAAGTCTGCCGCAGCTGCTTCTGCGTCGATGGCAGCCGCACAAGAAACTCTTGCTGAGGCACTGTTCAACGCCTGGTCGGAGTCCGATTTTAAGAAATTCTTCGACGAACATGGCATCAAAGTGCCTCAGGGTTCCAAAAGAAATGAAATGTTAGCTTTGGCACGCAAGAACCGTCGCGCTCTCCTGGAGAAACCAGCTGCTACAATGGCTGATGCCTATGGAGCTGCTACTTCCAAGGCTGGAAATGAATTCGCCCGAGCCACGGATGATGCACAACTGAAGATGGACGATGCCTTCAACAAGGTTATCAATGGATGGTCTGATACTCGTCTGAAGGCCTATCTAGATGCCCGTGGTATCCCTGTACCACAGAGTGATAAGAGGGATGAACTCTTAGCGAAGGTACGGCTTCATGGACACAAGGCTGCCTCCGGATATACCGCCTGGACTTTTGACACCTGGAACAAAGAGAACCTCGGGTAATAAACAACCTACTCTTTATATGTTATAGATTTATCGCTGACAATGAATAAAAATAGGAAATACTTGTCATCTCAGCATAAAAAGGCTCTTGAAGGTGTCGAATATACCCGTGATGAGCTCTTAAAGCAGGCTCAAGATGCATACAACCGTGCCTCAAAGACTGGTGGACCCGACTTTACTTCTATTACAAATTATCTTGCTCAAAGTACCAATTCCATGAAGGACATCAACTTCAATACATGGTCAAAGGATGATATTGAAAAGTTCCTTTCCTCTTATGGGATCAAGCCAACTCGCGGCTTAAGTATTGAGGAACTAAGAAAGCAAGCAAAGGATAACGCTGATTACTTCCGCTATGGAGTAACCAAGCAGGAAGCCTCTATCTTCTCCCGACTCCAGGGCCTCGGCCAATGGGCTTGGGATCAATTGAAAATTGGGGCTCTCAGCGGCCGGGCAGAGGGGCAAAAGGCGGCTCAAGAAGTTAAGGAGAAGGCCTCCAAGGCTAGTGATGAACTTTAAATGATTTAACGCACATTCGTGGAGACGGAACTGATACCAAAATGTTTAATGGGAAGGATGTTTAGTTTGTTATATCTGGACTTGTGTTATAAGTTAATGACGGCCGAATACTTTACGGCTTTAGTTTAATGGTCAAGCGAACACTTCTCACCAGATTCCATATTCATGTAGAAATCATCTTCTCCATGGCCTTTCAGCCCTAGAATGAGACTAGCTAAATAGTTCATTTTGTCTTGCTTGTTCATCCATAGTCGATTGGTCATTACCATACTATAATCGTGCAAGCACCAGCTACTCCTATCTAACGTTGTAGCTCCTAACGGACCCCTGCCATGCATAAACTCATTTTCATTGAAAACTCCTAACGTATCACTCCTTAAGAGCAGGATCGCCTTCAGCAACAAGCTTCCCAACGACAAGATACTTCTCCAAAAATCGCTCCTCCCACCCTCTTAGGTTCTCAAGTTCCTCCGGTCCCAGTCCCTTCAAATCATCTAGTGGCCCCTTTAGATCTTTGGTCAGCATCTCCTCGTCAAAACTCTGGCAAGCTAATCCACGAGTGGCATCTCGTCCAGCAAAGTTCTCATATGGTCCGCCCTACATCAGCCGGAGCAGTTAATAAAGCGAGTTGGCAATATAGATATATGTATTAAGAAGAACTCACTGGCCCGTAAAAGTTCCTGCCTGGAGTAACGTCAAATACACGCCCTCGTACCGCAAGATAAACTGGAGCCCCGTCTTTACCGTTAAACGGTAGGAGGTCGGTAGGTGAGAAGGTACGGAAGACAGTTGGTGGTGGGGCTGCTGGTAATGTCACAGGTTTCTTTGGCTTGAACTGCATGTAGATTATAACGATGAAAAGGGAGAATAGGATGAGGTTAATTGGGGAGGCGATTGATGCCCTGTTGCCATAGAATTGGTTCAGTATTGAGGCAGGTGTGTGGCCAAATAAGCCAACGATGTAGATTGGGTGTTCGGCTTACACTTCAGCTGGGGGAGAGCTATCTTCTACTCTATCTAGTTAGCTGGTGTCTAACAGGCGCATCAGAAATGGAGTGCACTTACCTGGCGCCATCTTGGGATGCACAGCTGTTCTGTCAGCGCAATATTGCAGACGTTACAAGGCTGCTAGATTGTTGTTACCATCCTCAAAGCAAGCAAAAGCTCCGCCTTATGAGAAGTTCGACTTATGTCATCAAATGCAAAAGGATTATGTCATTATGCTGATGATGTCAGCGGCCTTTTTTCTGCCGGTGGCCACCGCCTGCTCCTTTTGGATGAAACACGAATAAGCTCTCTAGTCAACCTTATCGGGGGAAGTTTCACGCCGCTTTTAAGGTAGAGATCACATAAGCAGACACATTTAGGTTTATTTTTGGAAATAAGGTATTAAAGCAGCATGGGACAGCGCTTAGCGTAGGACTAGCGCAGTTTTACCTGGGCTGTGTTTATACTCTGGAACTCCCTTGAGATATCAAGGACCGTGATCGCAGAGCATGATCTGACAAAGCCTTGTCGCCGGCTAGACGTTGGTTACTCTGCAGGCAGAGAGAGGGAAGGAGGCTGAGTTTCACGTCTAACATATTTTTTACTTACCTTTTGATTCCTTCATGCCCGGTCTGGGACTGGAACACTTGTTCTTTCGGTACAGTCTTTCACTTAAACGAGGTACATTCATTTCTCTTGTTCATTTCTGAACTCAGTCGGTCGCGTTTGACGGAGAGTAACGCCGTTCAAATACGCCGTCTTCTTCTCTTGAAAAGAGATTTGTTCTGCAACATCTCCTAAGCTTCTCTGAACATATTTGGCCATCCTATTTACTGGCCTCCACAACCTTTCAACCAACAGCCGCCGAGCCGTGCTCGTTAAAACGATACCACTTACGTACATTTGGAAAACACACATTTTCCTCTATTCAGAAGGCGACTGGATAATGTGGAAGAAGATTCACAAGCCTCGGGACTGGGCAAAGCCTCAAGGCCAAGCTGTCACAGTTTCCGCGAGTGATAAGATACATGGGATGTCGGGGTTTGGCCATGGAGGTTATACCCATCCACATGAGCCACAAATTTCTCAGGCGTAAGTGAAGCCATTTATCGATTTTCCCTTCTTTAGTATATAGTTTTAACTAACAGGAAACTGTAGAAAGATGATAGTATCTGAACCTCTTCCAAAACCTTCATTCCAGTCAGCACATGCGCGGAACACTTCCTCAGTCTATTCCCAAGATTCAACGGCACATTCTCCACATAACCACGGCGAGCCATATCACTCTTATTCCTCAGCATATCATTCGGGCTATGGTGATCGTGACTTATCCCCTCCAGTTTCTCCTATTCGTGAACAGTACCCTTCATCTAGGGAGAGTCACAATGTTTCTCCCATCGAAGAGCCTGGGAGCAACCCCATTCCCGATATGGACAACAAGGAAAAACGCTCGGCTCACCGGGCCGCATATGCATCTAACTCCAATGGAGATATAAAGGCTCCTGCTGCACGAAGACAATATTCAACAAAATGGGATGACTATCCAGGGGAACTAACAACAAGCGACAAGGGTAGATATCCCCAAGGCACTCCGGGGAACACAAAACTTGAAGGATGTTCCATGGCAAGCGGCCCTTCGAAACCTCGATTTGACATCGAGACAAAAGCCGGCCACATGAATGTTCCTAAAACCCGGCGTCGAATGGACCCCGATACTTCTGCTTATGGGAATCCTCCCCCGCCCCCTTTAAAAGATGGAGGTTATAGAGGTCGGTCTAGCACACAACCTGTGGGAGGGAAGCCCATAACAAACCCCAAAGCCAGGGATGACAAAGCACTTCCAATGGCACCTAAGCCAAGACCAGCTGTCCCCGAAAAGGACAAAGTACTTGCGAGGCCAGCACCCACGCCCTTGACTATCCCAAATTCTACGCACTTGAGTCTTTTCGAGGATGTGTTACAAACCACATCTACGTCAACTTGGGAGACTAGCAAGTTTGGCGGTGCTGTTGAGCAGGCTGAGCAAGCCTCTAGTAAAGGGGACAATGGACTGAGCGACTTGTTGACGCAACAGCTCCAGGGAATAGCGTTTCCACGAGAGCCATGTAGCCGCTTCAGCGCCACAACTTATGCCACTACCGAACCGGGAAGCCCTCCTCCAATCTCTGAGAGCTTTGAGCAGCCACTACCAGGTATTGGGTCTAAAATGCATCAGTTCTCTGCCAAAAATACCATTCGCAAACCTACTCCTTCACAGATGACTACTGTCTCTGAGGTAGGAACGGTAGCCCAAACCCAACCTGAGACCAACATCACCACTAGAATCGAAGATCTCAAATCAAAGCTTGCAGACCTTGCGCGCCGAAAGACCAATATCGACACTATGATCCATGAGTTAACTCAAGTTATTCAACCTAGCTCGATAGCATATGATATGGCCACCAGAAGCGAAGTGAACAAAACTGTGACAAGCCTAAACAATGAGCTGGCAGACATCAAGAAGGAGGAGCACGAACTGGGGTTGAAACTGCTTCGTGCATACAAAAAGAGAGATAAAGGTGACATTTATGCCAACGAACCAACATTATGGGTTAAACGGGTTACTAGTTAGGAACATATGTACATTATCAAATACCATAACGCTAATCGGGAGAATGTAAATTCAGCTTCTTAACTAGCATCCCTCTGAATCTGTGCAGTGCATACAGGGTGTGTTTGGCATCATAGCAGATGATAAAAAGTTAAGACTTGACTGGCGATCTATTGTCCTGAGCTGAATGGTAGAACGAAGAAAAGGGTGTCGGCCTTCTCTGACCCGTTGAAAACGAAAAGGGCTCATGCTTTCGTAATGCAGCGTGATGCGGTAAGAGATCCGCAGGTGGTAATGACCCGATATTTCGGGCGTGAAAGTCGACAAAGGCCGTGTTGTTCAAAAGGAAACGTCCACTATCGAATCGTTTATTTCTTTCCGGACTTCTTGATTCCCTGCTGACCGGTGTTCATAGGACCTTTCTTGCCTTTGGCCATATCCTGGAGTTCCTTCTTGGCTTTGGCATCTACAGTGTCCGTTAGAGGCACGGAAACATATAATAGCGGGCCGTGATATTGTAGATAGAGCATACCAGCTTTCTGCTTCTCTCTGAAGGCAATATCCTCGTCATCCAGCTCCTTTTTCTCCTTCTTAGGGGCCTTGAGGGGTTTGACCTTGCCGCCTGGAGTGGGGTAAGACTCGTCGTTAGAACGGAGACCTAACAAAAAAAATATAGGTACAGCGGCAGTCGTCTTACCTTCGCGAGATGCACCACCCATGGCTTCTTAGCTTGACTGTTTATCGGAGGTTACAGAGAGGAAATGTGTTGCGGTTGATAGGAAAATTCTTGAGTTGCCGTTGGAATCGTCACATCAGTTAACTTTTTGAACCGATAAGATCTTTTTCTTCTCTTCGGAGCGGCGCGAAAGGAGGAAGAGGATCTAGTCCTGTTTGGGCTAGTGGGAAAACCTTTTTTTGCCTCACCTCTTTCTTTTGACATCAACTTCGAACACACTAGAATAAGGCATTTACCGTCTTTAAACACCGCGACGTCTTTACTCTCCCTCTCTGCGTATATCTCTATCTACGTTTTTACCGACTGGAATTTAGAGCACTTTCGCCTGTCAACTCAAGATAGATTCCTTTTTACCCAAGAAATGCCTCTTGCAAAGTAAGCTAGTTGGAAGTCAAGTTTGTTGAGTTGAATGCTATCTCCGTTCGCTCAACGCTACCTTCATTTAGCTATTCCAGTCAAGAAAAGCACAAGCAGAACCTGGAGATTCTTTGACTAACCGAACCACGTTCTACTTCTTTTTAAGCTCGTTTCGATTTTCCGATTAAGCCAACCGTGACGTGTCGGGATTTTGGTTATGGCTGCACGGCGGTCAAGGTCTCCATCGGTCCCATCAGAGGGTGAGATCATCGAGTCAGGCTCAGATACGAAGGCAACTACGTCGCAAACCTCTCTTTATAATGACACCAGCGTTGACCGTAACCCCAGAAACGATGTTCTACCTCCAAAGTCCCCTAAGTCTTCGCGGCCGTACCGTTCTGAACGCTCAAGGTCCCGCTCGCCATACTATAGATCTTCCCGAGGCGAAAAACGAAGACGAGACGACTACTATGACTATGATAGGGGCGGCCGTGGGGGACGTGTGAAGTTCTCAAATGACACATACGATGACAACTACTATCGCCGTGGAAGCTCTCGCAGACACAACCAACGCTCATACTACGATCATGATAAGAACGATGGCTATGACCGGGATAGCCGAGACTTGCAGTATAGTGACGATTACAGACCAGGTAAGCGGCCTAGAACACGGAGCCGCTCCCCATACCGAGATCCTAGAAGTCAGAAAAAATACTCTGGCGATGAAGTCAACGCCTCGGAAATAGATGGCAAGGGCATAGCTCGCGGGCAGGGGGGCATTAAGTTGTGTACAGAACAGTCAGTGAGCGAACGAGGAAATCCCTCAGTTAGCGCTCAAACTTGGAAACAAAAGGCTGAAAATGGAGAATCTCAGATACAGCAGAATCGTTCCATCACTGAAGCTAGCAAGGATGCGAAGTAAGTTCCATCATACTACTCAGATCTTACTCATCCATTGACGGGTTTACTAACTTTTTCCTATTAGACCATCTGTTCAAGACAAAGACGCAGATACTGAAATGTCCATAGAACCAGTTGATGAAGCTACTCTGATTGAACAAAGGCGGAAACGCCGTGAAGCTATCAAGGCTAAGTATCGTGATGCTCCGAAGCCTCTTATTGTCCAGGCCTTGAAGCCTGTGAATCCGTCCGACTCTGTAGCAAATGGCTCTGCTAAACCTACTCCGAATGCGGATGAAGCAGGTAAGAATTTTCGTCAGTAACCGTCTATTCAAGTAATACAACTAACGAGTCTATAGCATCATCCGCTCCGTCACCAATGGCAACTCCCATTGACACCCCAGGTTCGCAGTCACCTGCTAACTTCGAGGTTTCAAAGGATGAAGACCTTGCCAACACAGATTTACGGGATAGGAGCGGAATTAATAAGGAAGAGCCCTGTGCAGCTGATTATGACCCGACGTCTGATATGAGAGAGGATAAGAAGAGACATGACAAGCGGCACTTTGGAGATGATATATCTGCGGCCTCTTATGACGAGACCAAGACAGGCCAGCCTGCCACTGCCATAGTTCAACAAGCAGAAGAATCAAATCCAGCAAATGTCAAAGATGATTTCGACATGTTTGCTGAGGGTGATGATGATATGTTTGCTGAAGAACCGCCTTCGTCTACGCGACCAAATGGCCCAACTGGGATTTCAAAGGCTCAGGAACTTGATATGAGCATGCTTGATAATTGGGATGACCCTGAGGGTTACTACAATGTCATGCTGGGTGAGTTGATCAACGGTCGGTATCACGTCCAGCAAATTCTAGGCAAGGGGATGTTCTCTTCCGTTGTCCGTGCTACAGACTCGAAGACAGGAAAATTAGTGGCCGTGAAGATTGTTCGGAACAATGATACCATGAGGAAAGCAGGCATGACGGAAATCGATATACTACAATTGCTACAAAACGCGGACCCAGACGATAAAAAGCACATCATCAGGTTTGACAGGCATTTTGACCATAAAAATCACCTGTGCATGGTTTTTGAGAATCTCAGCATGAACCTTCGCGAAGTCCTCAAGAAATTCGGTAGGGACGTTGGTATCAACCTACGAGCCATCCGGGCGTATGCTCAACAAATGTTCCTCGGGTTAAGCCTTCTTCGCAAATGCAACATCCTCCACGCAGATATTAAGCCCGACAACCTCCTAGTTAATGAGAATAGAAACCTTCTCAAGATATGTGATCTTGGCTCTGCCTCCCTCGCCTCAGAAAATGAGATAACCCCTTATCTCGTCAGTCGATTCTACCGAGCCCCTGAAATCATACTTGGGATCCCGTATGATCATAGCCTGGACGTCTGGTCTATAGGTTGCACGCTCTTCGAGCTTTATTCTGGGAAAATACTCTTTACAGGACGCAATAACAACCAGATGCTCCGGTCCATCATGGAATGCCGTGGTAAATTCCCGCCAAAGTTCCTACGACGCGCGACATTAGCACATCTACACTTTGACGACCTCCTCAATTTCCGCAGCCTGGAGGAAGACAAGATTACAGGTCGCATGGTGACTAAGATTCTTGACTTTAAGAAGCCCTCACGAGACCTAAAGTCTCGGTTGATTGGAAAAGGCGCAAGACTGAATGATGCAGAGTCCAAGGAGATCATGATGTTCATTGACCTCCTTGACCGTTGTTTGAATCTGAACCCAGAGAAACGATGTACTCCTTCAGAAGCACTTCGCCATCCATTCATTGCTAGGCACAACAAAGTTTGACCCGGCTATACAGGCGATCTCCGGAAGGCTGGTGAATTTTGAGGAATTCCGAGAGTCCCGCAAGTCTCAAGCATGCAACTACCTAGTCCGTTTGAAACGCAGTAACTGTGAATATGTAGTAACACAGACATACCGTGTCTTTTGTCTATAGGACGGATTTATATATAAAATTCAGTGTTTCTTTTACAACTTTAGCAGTGCACTAGCTATCGAATATACTATTATCTGTGTAAAAGCTCTTTGCAAGCGATCCTCGGCCGATGAAGACAAAAAGACGTTAAGTTAGCATAATCCAAGAGGTCATACGCCCAACGTGCGCCACACAAGAACGTATGTCAACCGCCAACCTCGTAACGACCATTTGTCACATTCTGGAAGCCCCGTGGCGTAGTGAGGCCGTTTGTCTCCTTATGTTGCTCGCTTGTAACGGGTGAAGGAGAAAGATCTATTGGGATTCCAGCTGCTCACCTGACCGACCAATTTTCCAAGGTTCAACATCGGCCGAAGCGCACTTTGGTAGCTGGCTGAAGGATCTCACTAACAGTCTTGCTGATAATATCCATAACGGCCGAAACACCAGCCGCAGTGTGATTTTACATGGTACGTACAGAGCAGAAGTCAAATTGGCAGGCGAGGTAAAACTAGGGATATGCTGGCCGGCGATGCTGGATGCTGGCTATGCTGCGTTATCGTGAAAATAGGGCCGATGTATGGAGTACAGGGCAGTATATTTCAGCTGAGCAAGCAATATGTACTCCATGTGCATGCGGCATGTTGAAGAGACAGACCTTAACAAGAAGCTGCTGACGCCCTATTCGCATGAATCGAACATACGGAGGATTTCCGGCCGCCATTCTCGGTCTATAGCCATGGGACGACGGGGAGAAGCGCTGTAGATGCGAGTGCATGAATAGCACGAAGATGAAGTCATGCCATGTTCCACGTCGCAGTCGGGCGTCAAGAATAAAGAAAGGCGTTTCACTTAGCCTTGCAGGTTATACTTACGTGCGAGATCCCTCGGGATTCGGTCAACTGCTGTTCTCCCTCCTTCGCTTAGAGGGCTTTGCATTGACAGCAGCGGCAGTGGTAGCGGACGGGAAAATAATGTCCAGGGACAGCATCCCAGGTATGAAACGGCGATAATTTAGGCATCCAGCCTGGGAAATTATGAAAGGTTCCAGATGGACAAAAGGAGCATCCTGGTCAAGCGCCCGGGAAGCCGGCGCAGTTTAATAGTACGTTTCAGGTGAATGGGGCAAACTCATGTTATAATATTGACTGGGATTGAAAATCATATAGCAAGAGAAGCGTTGTTGAAGATGATGAATCATATTCTTAGATCGTGAGCTCACAACGGTCCCCAAGCGCTTCATGCTTCAAAAGAGAACAAGAGGTTATCAAATTAAACGTGTGGAGATCAATTTAAAATGCAACCACGCGGCCATGTAGCTACGGGGCCGTTGAGCATTAACAAATGCAAAAAGGGCAGTGGTAGAGGGAGCTCGGGCAAGGTCCAAGATCCAAGATGCTTCACAGCCCATACTCCATACGGAGTACAAGCAGGGCAACTGGGAACCAGATATGCACCATTGAACTCTTCAACGATACGCTGAGGCCACGGGTGCGGAAACGTAATCTCACAGGGACCGCTCAGCCCCGGCCCCCGGTAATAAATGTCAAGCAACTTGGTCGACCGTACATATCTCTTCCGCGGACAAGAACAAGTCCAACCCGCCTTGCAGGTTCTTGTATATTCAAATGTCTGCATAAGTAAGTGGGCAGCCAGTGCCAGCGGGAAGTATGAAGATGAGATCTGATATGTCTTAAGCTGTGAAACCAATTTCTCAAAAGCAGACCCCGTCTAGAATGGTTCTGAATGACGTGGGAACCGTCATCGATTAATATGAACGCCCTTATACGCACATCATTATCAATAACCGGGCGGCACTGCGTCCGGTCCCTTCTCTTTTGAGATGGACATGGTTCCCGTTGCGGTAATTGTTCGCGCATACCCCGTACCTACACTCCGGATGCTGGGTATATTGAGGAAATAATGAGACAAGGAACAGCAGGAGGAGGAAAAGAAAAGATAGGCCCAAGCTATTGCAAATAGCGTCATATGCAAAATATTAATAGTGTCGCTCGGTTGCTCAAACGGATATGCAAGATAGCAAGCAACCGTTATCGCCTACACGTTACTTCCGGCAACGGCCGAAGGGGAAAGAATGCCAGGGAAGGAGGAGAGGAAGAGGAAGCAAAGGGATCTATTCTCCATCTCCATCGTCTTTGAGGAGCGGAAGATGTTTGCCACTTTGCATGTTGCATTGTCACGGACACAGAAGTGCCCTGCAGTGTCGTAGAAAAGAGCCACTACAGAGTACACGGCGATACTCACTTTGGACATACCAGCATGCTGCGGTGTGTCGACGGAACGCACATCTAAGGAAGCCGTTTTGTACTCCGTACTCTGTGCTACAGCATCAGCAGTAACGCCAGCCGGGCGCCCTCCAATATCAACGCCCTGATGACCCCTTTGGCAAGCATCCAAAATGTCACCATGTCACACCAGAATGCAAACTAGCAAAAGCTTGGCAGTTTAAGGTGGTGCCCTGAGCTTCGTCTAAGCATTTTTCTGCTCTCTCTTGTTCATTCCTCATGCAGAGCCGTGGAGATCCCATCGCCCGCTCTGTACAACGCCCAGCGCCCTTCGGCGTCGGGCTAGTGCTATGCACAAGGAAAATGCAAGAGGCAAGGGCTGGAGGCAGCCGTCGGCTATGGCAGTGCTACTTCTGTCCTGGCTCAGCAGCAGTGGACCGACCAGTCGGAGAAATAATAGTACAGAGTACCAAGAGGGTGTGATACAGGTTGAGCAGATCATATATTGGCCATCACGGTGAGTGGGCAAACGGGCGTCCTCTGTTTGACACGAATAGCACGAATGGCTCTCCCCCTATTCCTTTTGCGACGTCTTTACAGGGAAGATCGGTTAGCTAACTAACTGATGACTCCTCGAGGGCAACCTCCCTGTCTTTCCTTTTCTCCCTCCTCTGCACAGCACACATGACATGCAAATAATGATCTTCAGCCAGGGGAGCGATAGGCATACTCGACAGAGGGTTAATTGCTGGCCAAGTACGGAAATAATATGGCCATGTACGGAGTACTCATGCTTCTAGCCAGGACGTACGCTCCATCGTATCACTATGCAGCCACGTCCAAGAGGGATTAAGGATGAAATGGCTATGTTTAGATGTGGCCTTTGAATTCCCAGACAGGATGGGAACATGCACCGGTTTACAAAGCACATCTGCATATAGACTGGTTTTACCTTTTACAGCCTCCTGCAGTGTATGTCTATGCTTGAGTACCCGGGACTAAGACGGCAACGATAACAGAATAGGCTACACACGCGTCTGGACCATTATTATCTTTGGCCGCTAGGGAAAGTATCAGAGCTATCAAACATCCTGTGCCCTTTTAAGGTTCGTGTCACTGCATGAATCGTGGCTGGACGGGCTTTTCGGTGGACGGAAAGGCCGGTAGGAAGTCCTCACATGCGATATCATTGGACTGACGTGTCATCGTTCGAATAGTGTGTTCCTTGAGCAAGATGAGGGGATTTGGTGGGCGATAGAGATGATCAGGAGATGCATGAGAAGGGGGGCAGGGCTCAAGTTTAGCTCAGATCTCATCTCTCAAGTCACATCTTTCTCTCAGCCCAAGACGTCCAACCCCCTCTATGCGGGAAAAAAGGGGAAAGGATAATACCTTCGAAGATGTTATTTTATCTTTCACTCTTGAGATAGGGCTAACGCGATGTTGCACAGATATTTGCTATCCTGAGGCCCATAGCCTAATCAGGCCTAGGAAAGGAAAGGCTATGCGTGGGTTGATGTCCATGGCAGCTCAAGCCGAGAGCAGTGCCCCTATTAGAGAGCTGAGTCGATGGTAGGCTGCGAGCAGGAGAAACCCGAGCTGAGGTCACTATTCTCTTCCCTTGGGCTTGGGAATCAATAAAAAGCAACTTCAGACTACTTTTCCGACAAGATGGGCAACAGGAGGTGAGGAACAAAAAAAATAAGAAAAAGAAAGGAAGTCCGAAGTAGGAGATTTCTTTTACTGTAGGTGTGAAGGGAGGCGACAGCACTTGATGGTAGGATATCAAATTCTTCATCTTCCCCAAAGAATACGGACGAAACCGAAGCTGTACGGAGTACACCATCCACGCGCATGTCAGATGCACTTCTAGGCCTCGATCCCGTGGAAACTGATAGCAAAGCGGGTGGCCATAACGACAACTTCAGTATGCAGTGAGGGAAAATCAATAAAGTAGCTTCTCAACTGAGGATCAAACATGCGTTTCTTTAGGCCAACCTTCTTCGGCAGCCTCTTGGGGGGAGAGGGAGAAAAGGGGCGGGACATGCATAGGGCACGGAGGAGACCTCCCAGAAACCCTCCCGGCTGTCTGAAGTGAGCTCCTGATACATTAAGGTTGCTGGGCTCTGGGTATTGAACATGTAGTATCAATTCTCCTTCTATTCCCAGGGAAAAAAGATGGCCAAGCGGGAAGATGAGGGCCGGATATTGATGACGACTCCTCCATGGCTGGGGGTTATTGGTATGAAACCAAACAGATCTTGAGTGGAAATCTACAATAACAGCCTGGCTGGGAGACGGGCAGCGCAAACACATGGTCACGGCGATTCTCCAGGCGTGATTGAGATGTTGTTCGTTTTCTTTTGAAGCTTCAAGCAAAAATAAATTAATAATAAATTAAAAAGGGTAACTGTAAGAAGTGTAGTTAGTGACTTTGCAGGAAAACACGGGTTGAATAACCAACCTTCCGATATCCCTTTCTATCTTGATCCGCATGAAACCTTTAATCTCGCCTGTAGTGTTCCGTGGTTGCATATACACAGACTCACGCACCTATATTAAATCGTCTACATTTAAACACAAGTATCCTGTGTGAGCGAAAAGAAAGTCCATGCTGTGGTGCGATTTCCTTTTTTTCTATCTGGTCAAGTGCCAATCACGGGTGTTCATTCCTCCAGGATGAGGACTCGATGTCCAGCAGGAACTTACGTGTTTTATCAAGAACCCATGCAACTGTGTCAATCCGCACACATGCCAGCTTTCAGCAAGCGTATGTACTTGAATGTACGCCGTATATCGAATATCAATGTTGTGCGCGCAAATGGCCAAACCTCCAACGAAGCCAATATGCAGGGGGCCAGTGATATCCTTTCCCAGGCTGCGCATTTCCTCCTGTCTCCCGTTTTTGCTGGTCCAAGATATCCACTACAAACGGGAAAGGGGCAAAGGAACAATCGCGCAACAGCCAGCATGGATACTCCGTGCGTTTGTAAACATATTTAGCATCGAGTAACTTCTTCTCCATCTCCACAACCCCAGCAGCCGGGGCAAGGAGGCTGGGAGGGAACAAAAGAAGGAACACGGTCGATCAACGTGCAAGCCATTCCCTGGCACCATCTCATGGCCTGTCCAGTTAGCTATAAGTATGCACATCGAATTGAATCTTACGCTTTGATGCTGGGACCCCTTGCTCTACCATGGACGGAACGGGTTGCAAGGACAGCTGCGAGAGATCCCGAGGTTTAATATTGTTCTTTAATTAAATCCCCATCCATGGGATTGCGGTATATATTCACGAAGTTTGCATGTCTGTGTCTGAGGGTGGCTTGTTACCCTTGGAGATGCTTCGGAGAGAAGATCATTACTCCATGGCTCTTATATCACGCTATGTATAGCATCTCCATGTCCATGGCCCTTCTGGAGCGGGATTCTGGAACAACTTAGTCATATCCTTGCTGACGATGATGTATGGAGTACTTCTTTTCCAGGTGTTGATGCTGTAAACTTCATGTGGTCAAGAGCTTGTGTATCTGTATACGAGAATTTTTTCTGACATGTATACAATCCTGCTTTAACTTGACCCTCCAACCTCGCACATGGATTTCCCGTCTGCCTAGTGCGAAGTTGTATTATTGCCTGAGTGTATGTATATGCAAGTGTGCCCGCCTTGAAACGCATGGTGAAAGAGTGACAAACACGGCAAGGATGGAAAAAAGGTTAAGCGGGCATGGGCTGGGGCTGAATCTCGCAGCCTCCGTGACGACAGCATTGTCCACATCCTTCCCATGCTGGCCAATCACCCACTCGTAAGAGTTGGCATCTCAGCCAAAAGAGGGTTGGAGCGTGTTCGCATTTTGACGAAGTACTCTGTACTTGAAAGCACTGTCAGGGATACTTTTCCCCACGTTTAGCAATGCAGGAGAAAAGGCCTCAATCTTAGTCTTGAAGGGAAGAAGAAAAGAGTCCAACGATCCTCCCGTACTTCCTTTACGGGCAAGACGCACACAGAGATATTTTGTCCTCCAGGACACAAGGAGGCGCTCCTAGAGCTTCCCAATTTGCTCGCTTAGAATATTATCCTTCAGTCGCGCAGCTGAGGAGGGTTTCTTCTTTCAAGGGAGAAAAGCAGTCAGAAAGAAACTGCAACGTCATCTTGGAGAAAAGAAAATTTTCTCCTTGCTTTCATGCAACGATGGCGATGCCGAAGGAGATAGGACGAGCGAATGGAACGTTCCATATACGAGGCGACGGAAATCCTTCCAAGGCTGGAGTACATACAGAGAGGTGCATCTTAGCATCATGTTCTCCATAGTCAGGGCCATGGATGCTCCGTCGCTACTGGAGACAAATTCTCCGACCCTCTTAGAGGCTATTCCCGTCCAAGACGAAGGGCTGTGTTTAGTGGCTTCTTCTTCTTCTATCCTTCTTTCTTTTTCCCTTCGGATGTATCATGGGCCGTGGTCCATGGCAAGCGATGTTGATAACTCACATCAGAGTTCTACCTGAAGCAGATCCGGGCCAAACTACGGCCGACCCGTGTTTCCCCTCTCCTTACTCCGCCTTCGTCAAGATAATATCCCCTATTATACTTCATCCTGCATACTCCGTACTTTTTCTTCCTTTTATATGGTCTAGAGTTCTAGAGTCGTTAAAGAAAAGGTGATAAGAATAAGGAGAGAAGAAGAAGAAGAAGAAGAAGCAAAAAAGGTGGCGCGAGGTTGAAGCTGAAAATGAAGAAGACGAAAAGGCGGTGTCAAGCTGCCGAAGTTGAGCCGAGCCGAGGCTGGGCAGAAAAAGGGAGAGCATCACCCAAAAAGGGCAAGGCGGGATGAATAAGCGTCACATGATATTATTTCTTATGTAAGACAAGGAGCTCGCCGAAAGAGGCAAAAGGAAACATCATCAGAAAAGAAACAGAAAGACGAGAAGAACGAGACGAAGAACGAGGCGAAAACGAGGTTCAATAGCCGACAGGGCTTCTTTGAGACAAAAGGACTTGACGCCGTCTTGTGCCCACTTCTAGTCAGGTCAGGGAGCTGGTTGCCTGACTTTCAACGCTTTTTTTTCCTCCCTATCTGTCTTATGACCATCCGGCCCCTTACGAACCCTTGCCATCTCGACCTGTACGTCAAGTCTGGTTTGAAATTCGATGAACATTAGTGAGAGTTTAATATAGATAGTGTGCTGACAATGCGTGTGTATATATAAATAGAGACGACTCGAACAGCTTGCCAAGCTCACGCATAAACTGGTGGCTGAATAACGTGAGATCAGTGCTTGTTGCAGAATGCTCTTCTCCGTACGTCTCGTCTCCCTCTTCCACTCCTTCGATCTGCACCTGTACGGAACTGTAAAATCCAAGAGGCCAAGTTCGGGATATTGGTTTAATCCACGGATGGAGGTACCTCCTGCTTTTACACACGATCAGCAGGTCGAGTACTCCATTTAGATTCAGCTCATGTCTAGTGTTGTTTTTTTATGCGTGGCAGGATCTAATTATGCAGCGAGATGCCGTATTCGGTGGAGTCCAGATCACAGTGATAACTCATGTATATCGTACATTAGTGACCACGCTTCATGCGGCGTTCCTCTCTCCAACGAGGACTAGCGAGTAGTGTGGACTCGAGAAGGCTGGTCAAAGAAGGAGGAAGAAACTAACGACTGCCTCCCATTTCATGGTGACTTGGCCGTGCGAGGCAAAGAGGCCCCAAGGAGTTGGTTGTTATCACGGAACGAGAACGAGCCTCAGCCCAAGAACCAGGCTCACCCGTGAAAGCGCGAACGAACCATGGTGGTGGTTCGAGTCCAGCGTACGTTATTCATACGTCAACAGCAAGCTAGACCATTATTTGGTAGCAAGCCGTATCCAGGCTCTGACTGAACGGTGTTGACATGGTCAACATGATTGACCAAGACTTAGGCCTGCCCTTTTCAGTCGCTCTCCGCCCCATGTCATGAAGTATCCATGTCCATGTTCGAGTCGCCGGGCCAGGTTCCATACACCGTCAGCTTCTCTCCACCAGTCCGCCATCGACACACACACACACGCACATCAGACAAATAGATGGACAGACAGACGCAGACGCAGGACGTATGTAGGACAGTGACGAGGTTCATCCTTCCACGTATCCTCTGTTGGCTTGGACCTTCAACTTAATTTATGCGAGGGACTCGAAGCATCTTACGCAGGGATGGGCCCGTAATCAACCAATGGACAGGAAATCAGCCACAATCCGTCCTCTGCTCTTCCCCTTCGGATGATGGATGCAAAATTGCCTATTCCGGGATTAGCTGGGTATTGTGACTCTTCGGCACCAGTTAAGGTGGTGCCATGGAATGGGGAAGGGTGGGGAGTTGTGGTGGAGGAAGGGCAGATAACTCCTCGACCATCATCGATAAGGATGCGTGTGTTGCTTTTTCTCCTTGTTAGTCAACGTCAACTAGCGGCCTTGTCAAGGGTGTTGGACAAACCATCGCTTTGGCGCGCCTTGCCCTGGAGCCCTCCCTTGCCCTTGAGCACGGAGAATACTGACCGAGCCCATAAGAAAACGGGCATTCATGCGCTACAAGCAGTCGATAAGAGGCGACAGGTCTTGGCAGGGATCTTCCTACTGATGTGCTCTTTTCATTTTCTAGCCTTCGGGCATAACTACGTTACGATGGCGAAGAGGACTATGGAAGGTATCAAGAAACTAGCCACGGCCACGAACATAAACTATTCTTTGTTGATTCAACCTGCTGATGCAAATAGCCTGGACAGCCCTTCTGCATAAAGTACGGATACGGGGCTACGGAGTGAATAAGTTGCAAGCGACAGGTGTACTCCGTTAAGATACTCCGTAGAAAGGGGCTTCACCGACATGGCATCTCCTCAGACTTTGTTTGACGGAGGAAATCTCCAGCAAGTCATGTCCCAACAACCTGAACGGTGGTTCCTGAATGCGTGGAAGAGAAATTCTCACACCTTTTGATCACCGAGATCAGATGAGCAGCATCCTTCTCCTGAAGCCGCCCAATGACAATTGCCACAATAAACTTCGCATAATCTCCTAGTCACCTCTGCCAGCGAATCAGGCACAATACTAAGTTGCTTTGAGCTGCTTTCCTTCCAGCCAAAAATTCTCGCCTGGACATCAGCAGCAGCAGAAGAAGCAAAAAAAAGTTTCTTAAAGTGGAAAAGAGAATGAGGATGACACCGCCAGAAATAGAAATACGTGTAAGAGAGAGATTTCATTTAATATGGTGATGGTCTATCGAAGCCCAGGGGATTCTCCGCACGATCCTAGCACTGAAACCAATACAAGGTCACCAGCCGTGTTCGAAAAAAAAGCCCAAGGTCACCAGTTAGATTTCAGCCCGATCATCCAACATGGTACAGGGGCAGTGTCGTGCATGCAAAAATTTAATAAAAAAAAAAAGCACAGAAATTTATAACAACCATGATAATGAATCAGATTGCTTTTTGCAAAGTTCCCGGGGCCAGCGCAGAGTGATGGAATCTACGCAAGCAAGGACAACCAAGCCCCAAGGGAAACAGATCGACTTCTTTCTTTTTGGTTGTTGTTGATTCGTGTCAAGAGGGCTATCATCATCATGACCAAGCTTCGAAGCGCACCACCAAGACCACAAGCCTCCTGGTCTCCCCAATAATCGCTACTCTTAATTATCCACAGCGCATGCCGAAGCTCCGCAAGCCTCGCATCGTACCAACTCTGCATGTCGAGTCTCTCACTCATCATCATCATCAAATCAACCCTTTCGGCCAGCTCTACTCTAAGTACTCCGTACATGCTCTGCACTGCGAGTCGCTAAACTAGTCAGTTGAAAGAAGACCCAAGGGCCGGGGAGAGGACGAAGAAGGGCGCTATGCAATGCCACCTGTCATCACGCAGGAAGAAGGGCATCCAAGGCAGCTAATTTCGCACTCTTGTTCCCCATAACCAGGCTTTTGGCCTTAAGGGATGACGGTTATGTTTTGCCTCAAAACAACAAGGTCAATAATTTGGAGTCACTCAGAGATTGATGATGGCTTCATGCTCCGTATACAACCATGCACACCCAACATCCATCCTGCATAATGTAATACTTGAAGCTCGGCCAACTAGCCCAGCATTTAACTTTCCCTTTCCCTTGTCTCTCTCTTCCATAAAGCGAACTGTGTTTGCTTTCGTTTCTTTTTCCTTCTGCTGTTGCTCCTTCGAACTGGACTGTTTTTCTCTTCTGCCTTTTTTCTGAACCAGGTTGGACAGAGATGCTGACATCAGAGCCCAAAGAATATGAAGACGAGAGGAAAGAAGAAAAGAGAAAGCCATGCTCCACCGTAGAGGTAAATCTCCACGGGCCACACGGCACTGTCCACAATATCCTGGCTTCGTGTGTCTCGATTTGCCATCTTGCCTGCCGTTTGATTCGTTCCAGAAAACACCATCGATCTTTGACCTGTTTCGTCTCACGACTGGGGGAGTTGACGCAAAAAAAAAAAAAAGGAATAAAGGCCCACGTCAGGGAACGAAAGGAAAAGGCACCATTCAGCTTCCAATAAGGGACGACCAGGAAGACCGAGATTGGCGCTTAGTTAAGCTTGCCCTGCTCCTTTTTTACGTTCTCGCTCGACCACCCATCGCCCCTATATGACAGAGAACTCGTACATATATACGCAACCGTTGTCAAGAAATCCTGATTCAGCCGAAACATCCCTGGGTGGAGAAGCAGCCTGTCTTCTATATGATGTGGACACGGCTAGTTTCATCATAGGGCCAACATGCCCTCGAACCCCATTGGCTGTGCTAGATTAGGTAACACTCATAGTCGACCACCGCAAACTTCGGTGCACAAGCTACGATAACATACTCCGTATACGGGAGCACCATGTAGGGGCTCAAAAAGAGACAAGGAAAAAAGAAAAGAAAGAAGAGGAAAAAGAACGAAGACAGAGAACAGAGCGAGCAGGCCGAGCAGAGAGGGATATGTGCATGATTAGCGCCCTTCTGAGCGAAAGGAGAAAGGGGGTAACGATCGTTTTTCGTTCTCTGGCTGCTCTCTTTTTTTTTTTTACTATGCAGCCACTGCATTGACCCGCCGTCTCTCCCTTTTGGACCAGGGAGGGATAACAGCCGGGGACTCATAGGACGGAAAAAGGCAGAAGATGAAGAAGTAGCAGCGGCAGCAGAGGGCAGTCAGCGAAAGGAGAGAGAGAGAGTGTGTGTGGAAGACCCACGCCCGGGCTTGCTTCCCAGCTGCAGTGCAATTTCATTCGCGCTGTCTTGCTCTTGCGAGGATGGCTGGCACAGACTAGCCATTGGCGGGCGCCTTGCAGCTTTGCTTTTTCCTGTTATACATCTCCATCTTCTTCTTCCCTCTTCTTCCTTTTTCCCGTCGTTTCTTTTTCCTTCTGGTTTCTTTTTCTTTTGCAACAGGTGTGACCCATGGACCATCTGGCAGTGGCGTTCCCTTTCGCTCGTCCCCCATGGAGCCTGGTCCGCCTTGTTTCTTACGGAGCTAAGCTGCGTGAAGGACCGACTCTGCGCCAATCATGCCCCATCTCCATCTTTAATCCGAAGCCGCTTGCGGTACCCTCAGATAGAGGTATTTCCCGCCACCACCTGCCTGCCTGCCTCCCCCCAGCCAGCGATAGGGAGAGAGTTGTGTGGTGTGTGAGAGATGAGCGAGCAGTGACGATTCAACACTAACCCTGGGAGGCCCGCTGCTCCCTCTCGGCATTTCTATCTTCCTCCGATATATGTACCTATCCATGCTCGGACACACTCATCATCATATTCATCTATATCCTTCCCGTCTCGCCCTTCACTTCGTCCATTTCCTCTCCCCTTGCACGTTCCTTTTCCTGTTTTCAAACTCTTTGATCACGGTCCTTTTAAACCCAAATCTTCGTCTCTCACCCCATCACTCCTCTCCCGGCTCTGGATCTGGCTCTTCCTATTTCTCCCCCCTTCTACGACTGTCATCATCGCCCTAGTGCTTTACTTGGCCAGCTCCTTCCGGTCCATATCGCCTCCGCTTCGCCTTGATTTAAAAATACCCGTCTCTGCCGTTTTACCCTTTTTCGCCTCATCCACCAGTTCTGGACCTCCAAGCCAACCATCCACCAGGGACCTTAAACCTTCTCAAGCAAAACCATACTTAGCCGCAGAGATATATATCACCTTTCATTCTTTTTGTTTCGTGCCTTATATTACTCTGCCCTTCTACCTACCCTACCTTCCCTCTCAAGATTGATAACGGGCCAGATGGACTCCTGAGCCATAGGAACATCCCCCACCCTCTTACTCTCTCTTTTAATATACATCCTTTTTTCTCTGCTGGAGTTATCGACAAAAGGGTTCATTTACTTGTTTTCTTGGAAGCTTTTATTTTGGACCACATTGCCAGCAACTGGACTTTGGAATACCCCCGTCTACCTTCTCCTTATTGCCATCCATCAACCACTTCATACGTCCACAACGTCCTTCGCCCCTTCGAGGTACAACAGGCCATGCATCTCCCAACTCCACCACAGTCTCCTCAACCAATCTCCTATTGCGATGCTCCAGAGGATAAGCTTGGGCTACTCCTAGCCAATCGACTAGAGCTCACCGGCATACTCGGGGTAGGTGCTTATGGAGTGGTATACTCTGCAATCGATATTCAGACAAATATTCCCTATGCTGTCAAGGCACTGAACAAGGCCGGCTTGGATCCCAGACAGCGAAAGTTCCAACAACGGGAAATCAAATTACATCATATGGCCAGCCATCATCCCAACGTTGTTTCTTTGGTCCGCATCATGGATTCTCATGATTGTACTTTTGTTGTGATCGAGTTCTGTCCAGAGGGCGATCTATTTTCCAATATCACCGAACGAGGCCACTTCGTAGGAAATGATTTCCTAGCAAAGAGGGCCTTCCTCCAGATTTTGGATGCCGTTGAATTCTGCCACAGTATAGGGATCTATCATCGGGACCTGAAGCCAGAAAACATCTTGGTGTCTGACCGCGGCATGAACGTTAAACTTGCAGACTTCGGCCTCGCGACCACAGATGCCTATACGTCCGACTTTGGCTGCGGCTCCACATTCTACATGTCTCCTGGTATGTATTCACCTCGTAATTGGGTTTATAAGTCATTTTTATTAACAGTCAGAATAGAGTGCCAACAATCTACCCCAGCTGCTTATGCTTCTGCCCCCAACGACGTTTGGAGCCTTGGAGTTATCCTAGTAAACCTATCTTGCGGTCGTAACCCCTGGAAACGAGCCTCTCCAGAGGACGCTACCTTTTTGGCCTACCTGAAGAACCCACAGTTCCTAAGGACAATCCTCCCACTATCCGTGGAACTCAATGCCATCCTACGACGCATCTTTGAATGTGATCCTCAAAAGAGAATCACAATCCCAGAGCTGCGCAAACTGATCCTGGAATGTCCAAGGTTTACTGTCCGCCCATCGGCCCCAGTCCTCACACCAGTGGTCACTCCTCCAACGCAGAGCTTGCAGTGCCTTAAGGAGCCAGTGGAATTTGTGCCATTCAACAACACTTACCCTCCATCCCCACCAGCAGCTGAACTCATCGAACCACAATACTCAAGCTCAGCTGTTTCTGACACCTCCTTGTCTGACGACGACTCCATCTCCTCATGCTCTTCCACCGAGTCAACGAGCAACTTCCAACACCGATTTGTCCCTGCTGTTATTCCACCCAACTTCTGGGGCTCTTTTATTCCTATCAACCACCCTGGGCAGAAGTTGACCGCCCGACATAGGCCTTTGGAACAACCGATGCCTATCACCGTTCAATCTTAATCTCGTCAGGATTTCGATTTTTAATTTACGCCAACGAATCTCCTTGCAATTATTCTTTCTCAGTTTTGGAATATACGTTTCTTAACCAGTTTAATATTCATCCGATGGAACCCTCCCAACAAGACCACGGAGTTTTTCTTTTACGGACGGAGCCCTTTCTACTTTGTTTTCATTACTGCGGTTTCCGGATTGGATTTTAGCTGACAAGCGGCCACTCCCTCTACCCAGAGAACAAAAATATTACGCTCCCGGAAAATGTTTCTTCAATTTCTGCTCATTCCAGCTAGCGTTTGACGAATTTCATGGGCATCACTTCTCCATTTCAACACTTGTCTTGATACAATCGCTACTTTGCCTTTCTCCTTTCCCTACATAATATATCCATCTTGTGGAGGCTGATCTTTTTTTTATTTTTTTCTCTTTGGCAGCCTATCCATTTTCGTGTCACTTGTATTACGTTCAACAATACGGCTTGTCTTGGTTTTTTTTTATTTGGGACGGACGAAAATGACGAAATAACTGTTCTGGCGTTTTTCATGTTGAAATCCCCGAAGCGGATCTGTTCTTGGTTGTTTCTTTTGGGGGCGTTTTCTTTCAAATACTTATCCGGGAGGCGGAATACTCTTTTGTGTGTACTCATGCGGGTTGTTTTAAGATGCATCTGGAGGCCTACTCACTTTTTTGGTTGCCTTTTTTCTCCCCTTACCATTTACCAATAGAGGTTTATTTGCGGGTGTGTGCCTTTTTTTGCGTTTTGATGGGATGATGAAATTCTCGCTTTCGAAACTGATACCCAGAATTTATATGTTCAACAAAAAACCCTTATTTTACTCATCTTTGCACCACGGGAACTACCCGTGAAGCGGAAGGAAGATCTGTGGGATGAGCGAGCAATTAAATACATATACGTTCCTCATTCCCCCTAATGTATATAATGGACAGTCAATATAAATACTTATAGACTGATCAGCTCCTTGACGATTCTACCTCGCATATGGACAATGGTCGTACTTCCAGACGTAGCACAGCCTTCTGGACGCCTTGGTGTACAGGAGGCTATGATACCTAACGCCTGACTTATATGGCATTTTATGTGGTTCCTCTACTCGTGTACAGTATGGCTGACTATTGCTGACCAACTTGACGCCCGACTTTCCTTCTCGCAGCCTCGCCGTCCCTTTTCTTTTCTCCAGTGCGAGGCAGCCAGCCCCAGGAAGAGAGTTAGTTACGGGATCAGATCAGTCTGTTCGCTGTGCCCCATCCTTTTGCTACTCTTGTGTCTCCGTCTGTCCATCCATTCTCCGTATTCAGATACAGGGGACTCGAGCTCTCTCTAGCGGGATCTATTTCAACACTTCTTCATCAGAATGACATCCCCAAGAGCTAGTTTAGAGAAATAGCCCCATCTGGATCTTCTCCCCTTTTCTTTTTTCTTCGTTTTTATTTTCGACGTGTTCGGGTCCGGGTGTAGTTATGTACCAATTCAATTTCTCCATCTCGGGGCGCTGGACTCCAACCCCTTTTTGGCAAACGAGGACTTTTCATCTTCAAGACGATGCGAGATGTGCAGAGAGAAGTCTCCCGTATAGTACACCTCGTAAAGACTAGTTCGGGGCCATGGTTCCATCCTTCACTAGCGACGACAGATCGACAAGCTGATAGACTGTCCCAGGGAGATCAAGCCACTTGGGCAACGCTCGCCGCTGGCCATCTTCTCTCTGGCACCTTTTGCTGACGCAGGCCAGTTCTCAAACACAGTCAACATAGACGCAGCAGACCTTTGCAGCCAGAGACGGCCTACTATTGACTCGGTTGGTCATCCGTACATTTCCATTGCAGCCAGGCGGGGCGCAACCCCGTTATTTGGTGATTTGGCTTGAAGAAAGATGCAGCCGTGGGGGCGAAGCTCATGCTGTCTCTTCGATCTTCGTTTCTTTTTCGCTCTTCAAGAAGAGACGAAAGGAAGTCTATCCTTGCGGCACAGAGATAGCTAGTTAACGAGTGTACCTAGTAAAGAAGGTTGCTCGATTCTTGATACGTGAGACGTGAGCCCGTACATGGACTGAACGGCTGGTTGATGAAGGGCGCTCGCTCCAAACAACCGCCTCCCGGGCCAGGGGCATTCGTTCAACATGTTGAATAGCTACCATATGCTCTAAGTACGGAGTATATCACGCATAATTTGATTGCATGGCTGGCTCTTGTTTCCCTGCATAGTTCAAGACATTTTATCCTTTTTATGTCCACCTACTGACTTTTTGACATATATCTATATTGGGCAGCCGGCTCACCTTCCAGCAGACGGCATGGATGAATGTATATACATATGCGGATGAAGGGATCACATGGAGTGCACGAAAATCACGCGACGTTTCTCAATACCCCTAGTAAGTAAACCGACGGGGAGATACGCTGGCAGCAGCATAGCAGGGGAGATGAAGTAGAAGGTGCATATTTTTTCTTAATCATCGCTGCCATGACTGTCTGCTGGCTGGTTGCCAGGCAAAAACCAAGGCTGTCACCCTGCCGACTGCCGGCTCAAGGGTTCTTCTGTATCTCCCATCTGACAATGCATCCAGGCGTCCAGCTGCAAGATATCGTGGCTCGTTTGCTGAATCCCCGTCTGCTTTGTGGGGGGCATGGCCTTGGTGCATGATAGACAAGCTGCATAGCTATATGCATCCATACTATTACATGTATGGAGTCCTTCCGTTGCGGATACTTTATCTAAGCCTTTTATTTTAAAGAAAAAAATAATGGAAATACCTGGCGAATAAATAACTACCTAACACCTCTTAAGTTCAAGGCATATCAAGGCCTTCATTTGCCTGCAGTTGAAGTGGTAAGGACAGGAATGTAATATCAAAAAGGTTGATATTCAATACACAGACATATATATATATCCTGTCTATAGCCGAGAGGACTATAAGGGATTCAAAAAGGGAAAATACTCATTCTCGACCTTTCTTACGACCCCTGTCATAAGGCTGCTGGGTTTAGAAAGACAATGAATGCATTTCAACCAGTGAGTTCTTAGGGTGATATCCGTAACCCACCATGGAAATAAATCGGTTGGTCCAAGGTTTAAACATATTTTAAATCATGCAGTTTGCATCTGCCCCCTACAAGAATCCTCGAACTTGCCAGGGGTGATAAACCAATGCGGTTGGAACCCAAATAAGGCTTTTAAGTATACCCAGGGTGGACAAGGAGCAACTGCCGGGGAGATATAGCCGTGGGTAAGAACTTACCATTAGCTTCAGTGATGTGTACATGGAAGGTGCATAAAGCATGGAGTATATTTAGTCAATTAAGCAACAGGGAGAGAAGGAAAAGGGGTGTGCCTTGTTCTATTACTCCGCCTGCCCTTTCCGCCTCTACATATTCCTTCCTCCAGTGACCATTATGGTTTGGCCATTGACATAGCTAAGCAGTGGGCTGCAGACACCGAGAATAGACCTTGCCGCCTCCGTTGCACTCGCCGCTCGTCGAAGGGGAATATCAGCGTAGGCCTCCTCGGACTCCTTGGTCTGAGTAGGCAGCTGAGAGCCGGGAATGCCGAGAGCAACCTTCTCGCCGTCTGGAGTGGTGATGAAGGCCCCAGTCTCCTTTGCCTGAGTCAATCGAGTGAGGACAAATCCAAAGGCGATGGTGTTAGCTCGCACACCGAATTTTGGTCCCCATTCTTTAGCAATGGTTTTGGTCAGGCCGACCATACCTGCCTTTCCAACTGCATAGTTTGCTTGTCCACTGAAGAAGTGTTTGGTTAGATACCATATATTTAACCATCTCCCCTCTTTCAAGTTTCAAGTCAGAGAAACGGGGCAAACGATGATGGGGTGTGACATACGCGTTTCCATGAATCCCGCTGGTACTGCTGATGTTCACGATTATTCTTGGTTCACCATCCTTTACGCGGAAATATGGAGCTGCGGCCTGTACAAGTTTGAAAGGAGCAGTGGCATGAACGGCAATGATGGTGTCCCATTGCTTATCGGTAAGCTATAGTGTGTTTCGTGTTGAAAGTCAGTAACTCCATGCACATCAATATCGAGAATGCCGAAAACGTATACAGTATTGGGGGTATACGGCACCTTGTGGATGACTCCGTCCCAGGTGAATCCAGCGTTGTTTACGAGGATATGGATCTTGCCGTTCCCAAATTCGGCGGCCTTTTGTACGAGTCTCTTCAGGTACGCACCATCCTGGACGTCGCCAGCAACGGCGATTGCTCTGCCCGGGGATGCATCATTGATTGCTTTGGCAACGGCCTCTGCTTTGGCTATATGGTATCATTCAGTCATGAGCTTTCTCTATCTCTCCCAATGTCTACCAGATTGGCCCATAGCATATTCATCCTTTCTAAATAGTTATTGGATAAGATCTTACTGACAGCTGTCAAGGTCAGCAACGACTACTTTGGCGCCCTCGTTGGCGAAAAGCCTAGCAGCCTCCGCTCCTATTCCTTGCCCTGATCCGGTTATAATTGCCACCTGACCGGCGAGCATGCCCTGGGGGTAGTTGAGATGCGCAGAGACCTGGGTCAGACGTTCTTGAGGAGCCATTGCGACTGTTCCGGTTTCCTGGTTGGTGAATTTTAGAGCAAAAGTAGGGATATATGGGTAAGAATAGAAGGTATATTGTAATTGCACGAGGAACAAATGATATATGGGTTCTATAAGAACGAAGTGAGCAGCTCGAAGTGTAAACAATACGAAGATGTAGTCGGCTATCCGGGCATGCGGTGTAAAAGAAGGTGGTTTGTTTGTCTCCAAGCAAGCCAAGAAAGGGGAAATGCCGAGGTCCAGCCAAAGCTGCGACTGGACGAAACACCCGAAAATGCCGAAAGGAGGCATCAGGATTGTCCGTCAATATTACACGAGAGAGCGCCATTGTGCTGATTTGCCAGAGGTAGAGAGACGAGGAAGGCGACTTTGAGTCTGAGTACCAATATTCTATTAATGTTCTATTAATACTTATCGTCTAGTAGCTATAATTTACATAGGTTGGAAGGCGTTTGGAAGGCGCTTGCTGTCTCCTAGGTCAGTCAGCATTGAATCGCTAGGCTGTGTCGGTAATCAAAGGCGTTCAGGAGGCCAGTCAGGTGGGCGCCGGCCGCAAGGACGACTAGGACGTGGAATATCTGATGCGAGTGCCCGATAATGTCGTACTTGCCCGGATGTAGGCACTCGGGTACCCTGGCAGCATATATAGCTGCACCAGTGATATAGAGCACTCCTTGCGTTATCATCCAGTCCAGTCCAATCTGCTGGCGCGCCTGGCTAAATCCAAGCACAACCACACCATGCGTAACAGGAAATATAGCAGAGAGGCCCAAGGCTACGAACATGGCTGCTCGAATAGGCCGGAGGGCCGGTGCACGGAAACGTGGGATTGTCGCAACGGCTGCACATCCAGCTCCTAGGACCACAATCATACCCCAGTACAGTCTCTGGAACTGTGGCATACAGTAAAAGCCATAGTAGATACTGGGTATGAAGCTGCCGGTGATCAGACCTATTATTCCAAGGTAGTCGCATGCGTTACCGATGTAAGCGACCCACGGCGAGTGGTTTGATATCGTATGGTATAGGGCGCTCATCCCGAGACAGAACGCCGCACCAGCGAAGAAACAGCTGAACACGACTATATCCGCCGGAGTTGCTGTGTGGTATCGTGGCGAAAGAGCCTGGTAGAGGATGAACGACATCGGTATGGTAAGGATGGCCGGGAGCAGGTGGGTATAGATGTTGACAGTTTCATTGTGGACGTAGGTCAGCGAGTGAAAGCTCCGCAGGAATGAGGAAGAGGCAGGCCGGTAGCCGGTATGGATGTGTTGGTTATCCTGCAGCCAGTGAGGCAGGGCATCCCAGTGGACAGTAGCTGTCCAGCTCACTTCCTCCTCCACTATCTTGAGCACTTCCACCTGCTGCGCTGCCTCTGTCTCTGCCTCTTCCCTCCTGTAGACAGCGGCGGTTGCAGTGGTGACTGCTCGGCGCTGCAAAACAGACATTTTCTTTCTTCCTTGTTTGTTTTCCTGTCCTTCTCTTCTTCTTCCTCTCACAGAACCCTCTTCTCCTTGACACTGATACCAACAGCCAGCAGTGAACTGTTCAGCGTCTCTTTTATCTCTTTTGCCTTCCTTATCTCAACATCTTTCTCAACATCTCCTTATCACCACGTGAAACCCTGCAAACAGTGCAAACTGGCGGCGCGCTTGAGGTCATCATGGCTGTGGGAGAAAGTCGACGGTAAGCAAGACCAACAACGAGAACGAGGACGAGGACGAGGACGTGGACGAAGAAGTCAGCCAAAGCTGCGGCTTGGGCAGTGAGGTCGCGTCTGTTCACGGCTGGGTGGTTCGAGTGCTCACTCCTTGCTTTGAATCTAGCCCGAGCCATGGAGGGTCCACGGTCGACCAATTCCTCTCCCTCCAGGAAACGACTGAAAGAGCCGGTCCTCGATCCATTAGACCAGGCAGGATTCGTTTCTAAGGGAGATACCGTGTAGGACGCCCCTGGGGAGCGTTTTTTTTTTCGTTCTTCTCCCTTTTTTATTGCGTCGTGGTGGCTAATTGTTCCCTGTTTTGACAGGTTGCTGGACGTGAAGGCGCAGTTTGCATATTACGAGAGAATCATGGAGCGGTACTTGAAATTCTGCAACGACTACTCAAGTGACATTGATGCGGCCTTTGACTCCCTTCCCAAATATCCGTCCGAAGATGCAACTAAGAATCCGCCAGTCGCCAATGCTCCTGTCGCTAATCAAGGGTCTCAATCTGGCCAGACACAAAACAAGTCCACTCGACCTGAGACCTTGGCCGATTCAGCATCAAAGGACCTCAGCGTGCTACTCCTATCACTCCGCAAATTGCGAGAAGGCGTCGTTGCAACCGCGTCCAAGACCCCCTTAGAGTTTGCACAGAAAGTCCACATATTCTGCATTCGAATGGGTATCCTCTCGGGACACCCTCCGTCATATTTTCCTCCGCTGAAGCGTTTGATTGAGGAGCTAAACGAACCGTCGAGCGCTCTGAGTGAATCTGATTTGCACGAGTTTACCTCCTACCTCATTCTCGACTATGCCTGCCGGCGGTTTGACTGGGAGCTTGTGTTTGAACTCCGCACAAAGTCTAGAAACGCCTTTGGATATTATAACCGCACTGTCGATAACGTCATTTCTGCCATTCTCCATGCCAATTGGGTACTCTATTGGAGAGCCGGAAGGAATGTGGATGGGTATACGAGGTCGCTGATGAGCTGGTCTGACCCTTATGTGCGACGGAGAGCTCTCAAGGCTATCGCGAAAACCTACTTGTGGGCGGACATACGGTTTATCATCGAATGTTGTACGGGTTCACCAGACGGCTGCACGTGGGAGGAGTTGGTTGAGATGGAAGGCATCGGATGGAGGAGAGAAGGGGATAGAGCCATAATCCGGATTAGGAAACCCAAGGCCGCGTGAACAAGCACGTACCCAGTTGGCATCCGAGGGCCAAGGGCCATTATCCATTATCGGTGGTGGGAAATGTTCTGCCAAAAGAGACGGTCGCATTGTGAAATTGACCAGCCTGGGAATCAAAGGTATGACAGTTCCAACCCTATAGGCGATAGGTGGTTAACCATACTAGGGTATTGGACTAATGCATGCAAACAGGCCTTCTGAACGAAAGAAATATGATAATTCGACAGTCAACCGATAGAAAGTAAAAATAATAAATGAAAACAAAAATAAAAATATACTCCAATAAGAGATCTAGATCTTAAAGGCGCCGTTTGGTATTTCCCAATTGCGATGCTCTGACTGGGGATGCCCCGCTACCCGTTCTGTTAATGATGCCTTGAGGGCTCCTGAATTCTCCGAGCAAAGTTCGTACACCGTGGCTAAATTAAAAGTGAGGCTTTGAAAAGAGTTGCGGTCATCGACAAGTGACTCCAGGATTTCGCGTGACTTGATAGAAGGAGTTAGCCTCCCTCCAAGCTGGTATAAAAAAGAAACGAAAAAGATAAGGGGATATCTCAGCTATAGGGAAGTTCAGCCTTACCTGTTTTAGGTTCCCAACATACAAAAGGCAGACTGCAAGGTTTTGTTTGATGAGAACCTCATCGTCCGTGCCAGAGTAGGTTTGGAGAATGTCGTTCCAACCGGTAACGGCTTCATCGAATTTACCCTCGGCCATTTTCAATAATGGCTCAACAATGCTGGCTGATAGGCTGGATGCGCCGGAAAATAAGTCCTTCGCGGAATCTACGTCTCCTACCCGTAGGTGCAAAAGCGCTCTCTGTTGCAATCCATGGGGGTTAGTCTTGGATGGTGAAGTCATACTAGCCAGAGACCGGCGAGCAGCTTCCAGGTCACCCATTTCAACCAAAGCATTAACAACACGGATACCCAGATCAGCTAGTCTGTCTTTCCACAAGGCTCTTTCCTCAGGCGCGGCATCAGGGCGTATGATATATCTCCTAGCTTCTAATCCAAGTTCATAAAGTCCGGATATACCTCTCCTGGCATCGCCGAATCCAATACTTTGCAGTCTTACGGCAATAACACGAAGCGGCCAGGGAGCAAGGTGAGTCTTTCCCGGGCTTTCCTGAGAGTTACCAGAATCCTCCTTTGGAAGATCAGGTTTGACGTCTACATAGTAGAATGAAGAATTCAAGTCTTGCAGGGCTTTTGATTCCTGCGCAGCCAGGATGGTATTCCCCGTAAGCTGAAGGCAGGTCAGGCGAGTATACAAGAGGGAAAATATCGTGGAATAATCATTGGAAGCTATCAGGTTGGAGGTCAGGATTGTAGCAGCATAATGCGCTGCAGGAAGGAAATGGCCACTTTTTGATAGATCGTTGAGCTGTTGTAGTGCTGACTCCAATGGCTGGCCCGGCAGAAGGCTTGGGAAGTCTGAACGGAAGGAAAGGGGTATTTCTAACTGCGAGAGAGGGTGGAATATCTCAGGCCGGAGCAGGAAAGAGAAGTTCTGGTTCACCTGGATATGTAGGCTATCCCGGGGTGATGTAATTGAGTCTTTTGTAGGGCGGAGCGGTAAGACACCGCTCTTGGAATCCCGTTTACCTGAGCAGGCAGCCGAAGCTGAAGAAGGGGTATCTAGCCTGTAATAAAATAAATCTATTAGAGAAGCCAAGCAGAGCACTTAGTAAGGTCAGATCATACTCATCTGGGATATCCAACGGCCCCTTTGTTGAGCTGCGCGGCCGAGTAGCTGGGCTATCATGTCAGTATGCTGCTCTAAGTAGACCAAGATGGGCAGACATACCTTTTACAGAGACATTCCGCCGATGCTGTGAACCGGAGGGTTCCATGATGAACACGTAAAGCACACTTACACTGACACACACACACACACACTCTCTCTCTCTCTCTCTCTCTCTTACCAACTATCTGCTGTTCCTCAACCTGCAACAGCTTATATGTCCATCCTCCCAGCACAAACAAGCTAAGATGGAAAGCTTGGACGGAAAAAAGAGGATTTCTGCCAGGCGGTGAGTGCACGGACCACGTGAGCCCCTTGATTACTTCATCAACTTGTTTCTTGGGAGAAAGACATGCAAGCATCAAACAAGCCAGCAAGCCAATCGACAAGCTAGCCACCGAAGATTTGCTTGAAAGACGCTCTTTTCCCACTGCCCTCTTCTGTCTTTCTTTTTATTTCGCCTTGTCTAATAGCGTGATAGCGAGTTCCGCATGCCCGGCCGGGGCCCTCGATATCGACCAACCTTAGAAGCCGTGGACCAAGAAGCCGAATCGCAGTTTGAACAAACACCAATTCCGTCACATTTAAAGATGTCACCTACAAATAAATACTCCGTTATTCTGCCTACCTACAATGAGCGTAAGAATCTTCCAATCATCTGCTGGTTGATTGAGAAGACTTTCCGTGAGAAGTGAGTGTCGACTGTCCCCCCTCTCCCCCTTATCTAGCCCCTCCAGTCTATCGCGCCAATTCTACGTTTAGATTTGATATACTAATGTGAGGATTTTAAAATTATCCAGCAAGCTTAACTGGGAGGTCATTATTGTCGACGATGGTTCCCCCGACGGTACTATCGAGGTTGCAAAGCAGCTCCAGGCTGCCTATGGCGAGCAACACATCGTCTTGAAGCCTCGCGAAGGCAAGCTCGGCCTTGGAACCGCATATGTTCACGGTCTTAAGTTTGCTACCGGAAACTTCATCATCATTATGGATGCCGACTTCAGTCACCACCCCAAATTCATCCCTGAGATGATCAAGATTCAGGAGAGCACCAAGGCCGATATTGTCACTGGAACTAGATATGCCTCGCGTGGAAACCTGCGTGGTGGCGTGTATGGATGGGACCTGATCCGAAAACTTACATCCCGTGGAGCCAACTTGATTGCCGATGTTGCATTGATGCCAGGTGTCAGCGACCTGACCGGTAGTTTCCGTCTCTACAAGAAACCTGTTCTTGAGAAAGTTATCAAGGTTACCGAGAGCAAAGGGTACACCTTCCAGATGGAGATGATGGTTCGTGCAAAGGCAATGGGATACAAAGTTGAAGAATGTCCTATTACCTTTGTCGACCGTGTCTACGGTGAAAGCAAGCTTGGTGGTGAAGAGATCGTTGAATATCTCAAGGGTGTCTTCACACTGTGGCTCAAGGTTTAATGCAACTGAGATGACCTTTCAATTTTTCACCTTTCTTCTTTCTTCTTTTTCAATGGGCCATTTTCCTTCGTGCGCGGCGAAATATGGGGTCATCAGAGGGTCAGGTTACAGGCACAGTTATCAATGGGGGATCGTTGTCCTTTTTTCACTATGAAGTTCTGGCCTGGAATGTTACTAAACTCTTTTAATAACTGCTTTGATATGTCGAAATAGAATACCCAATAAAGCAGATTTAGACTTCTATTATATTCCTAGGCCTTCATGTTGTTTCAATGTTTTTCAAGTCTAGTGAGAAATCCCTGAACTCTCGAGAGCAGGTCCTGTATAGGCTTAACTTGCCATTTCCCTTGTGGAGAGTGTCTTGCTCCAGGGACAACGCCGCAACTCTCGTCCCAGATGGCGGGATTATCACTGCCGGCCTTAGTAGCGGTTTCCCACCTCTTGATTAAACTCTCCATATCCACCCATTCTGGAATATATTCATCAGAACCGCCAGGCAACACAAGGATTGATCCTTTCAAATAGCCACGTTTTCCAATCATACCGAACGTCTCTTGCAGTCTTTTATCTTCAAGATCAGAGCTAAATAGATCATCCTCCAGGGGTGATTCCGGGCTATCTGGGCTGGTTAGGCTCAAAAATCTCTTGCTACTAACCGCAACGTTCGACGGAAACCCAATACGTGACGTCAGAGCAATGGGCAAAATGTAGCCATTATCTTTCTCATTCGGGTTCGACTTCGCAACATCAACCAATTCATAGAAGATTTCGTTTATAACCTCCGCAGAGTCACTGGCGGTTCCGGTCTCGAGAATGGAGAGAGTGGACTCTCTATCGGAGACTGGTGCTTGGAGAATAGCGCCGTCCACTGCTGGCCTTGTCTGCTCTGGAGCCTGAGTGTAGAGATAATGCAAAACATCCTGGCTTCCCGTCGAATGCCCCATTATTGCAATCTTAGCAAGCTCGGATTCACCCTGGTTTTCACGCGCTTTGAGGGCTTTGACGTAGTCGATGCATCGTCCCAGCTCTTCCACATCCTTGTCAAGACTACTCATACCCCATCCGGTATGCGAGGATGAGAGCATGACAAAGAACACGGACCACTTTGTTGATTCAAGAGATCCAGCCAAGTCATTCATAAATGGTACGGTACACAGTCCATCCGAGAGCCCCGCAATCAGAAGCAATGCATGAGGTTTCGCCTTGCTGGCCGTGTCTGATTTATATTCAAAACAATTGAGACCTGCAGACTAAAAATTGACATCAGCTTGCGCCCTAGATATTGAAAGGATAGCTGGTTATCAGAAGTGAGAGTAATATATAGGCCATACATATTGGTGCAAAACACCAACTCTCGCAGCTGTGGGGGGTTCTGCGTCCATTTTCTCGACAACTTATCGTTGATGGTTAATTATTTTCTCGGGCTAAATTTATAGATATTTGCTTTCAATGTGTGTTGTAAGTATCCTTTATATAGTGACATTCAAAGGTTGCTCGTCGCTCTGACGGCACAAGTTGGTGGGATGTCCGTTGCTGCACGGAAGTTCCGCAACCTTAAAGTTAAAAATAACTAGGGATTTTCCTGGAGCGGAAAGCTTAAAATTGGCATATCAGATCCTAATTATCATTCATCTCTAAGTAGTAGCAGAGTCACAGAGGGTTTGTGTGAACATTAGCAATGATGGGGGAGAGAATGGCCAGTACTCCTATATATAATATATATGGTGAAGGAATTCCTATCTACAGCACCGGCACAAAATATACCAGGAGGTAGAAGGTTGTAACCCCGAACTATTCATGCGCCAAATCTTCCACACGGAGCAAACCGCTCCCCATACCGGCACATGCCCACCCAGCACATGATTCGTTTGAATTCCAGGCAATAGCTGTGATGGCAGTTTGTTCTTCATATACAGTCATCATGCCCACCTGGCCTGTTTCCTTGTCTTGTCCCGATGAACCTTTCGCTAGGCTGATTGTCTCTGCCTTGAAACCATCGTAGAATTTAACCACTGGCCCCGGCGTGATGCTGTTATTCTCCCCGTTAATCCACTCCTGCGAAAACCATGTCTGCTGCCACTGTTTTTCCTTTGAATGAATTAGCTTTCGGAGGGGGTTGTTTCCCATCACTGCTCCGCTTGCATTTCCTGCGAGAATGCATGGATGGTGTAAACTCGCAGTTGCTAATGAGGTAATAATACTCCTAGATTTAAGCGCGGCAAGGCTTGAAAAGAAGCGGCGGAGAGGAAGAAGGCGAACAAAATCTCCCTCATCGTTGGTAATAAAAGAACGCAAGAAAGGGGAGTAAATGAGACATTGAGTCCCTACCCTCAACCGGAGGGCATCAGCCACTTCTGCTGCTGGATCTATGAGGGAGACTAGCCGCGTCTGACCACCCATTGACGTTGCTGCGATAATGTAGGGGTAAGTTGGGTAAGCTGAAACAATGTTGAGTACGTAGGTGTCGTGGATAGGGACATATAGATATGGTTCGGGATTGAGGGACGATTCGCTTCTGGTTGACTGGACCAAGCTCCATAATCCAATAAACCCGTTTGCACACCCGATAGCTATATCTGTAGGTGAAAGCCAGGCGAAACAAGTACAAATCGTCGATGGAGGCCTAACTTGAAAAGCAGGGCTTATCAGGCGAACTAATAATATGTTAGACAGGCTTCAAGGAGGAGAGTAACACATGTTATACATACCGTACTTTGTTTCATTATCGCTGTTACTTAAATCCACGTTAAAAACCTTGACTGTCCCGTCACTCCAAAGCCCTGCCAAGAGGGCCGGTTTCGTGGTCTTACTATCAATTTCATCGTTCGAATCACGGTTCACGGAAATAGGGCACCAGCAAAGGCGGTTTATAGTGCCAAACTCGGTGCAGATGACCATATGCAAGGCCGGGTTTTTGTCCATGTTCAGCCTGCGGAGTCTAGCACCTGACTCCCTGGCTTCAAATCTCCAGATCTGGATTGCAGAAGGATACGGTGGCGATGGTGTGAACGCAGGGGCACCTTTGATAGTTCCGTCATCAAACTGTGCCTTCTGGTAGTCAAAGATGGGAGCTACAATGGCTAGGTATTGGGAGCTTCCGTTGAAATTGGGGGCCCAACTGAGGCATTGAATTCTATTTCCGAGGTTCACAATCCACCCTTCCCTTACTTTAACCTGGTTGGGCACAGATGTACTTCCTTCATTTGCCTGTAGGCTGGATGCTTCTTCCACTTCCTGTTTTAAGGCAATGGATTCTGTAGAAGGCCATGCTGAAGAGAAATCAAATGATTGACCACGTCCTATCAAGTATGCAGTTTGAGCATCTGATGGGCCGATCAACACAGTTGTCTTCGGTATATCGTGGCTGGGCAGATAGGTATTGGCGACACTTTCGGTGATAGTTGACATTTGCTGCTTCCCACGAAATCGAGATCCTATATCATTATAAAACCAATCCCATCCAGTAGTAGTCTCGCGGATATTCATGTCCCTGTCAACACCAAATATGTCCTTACTCCCACGCGGATTCCAGCCAATGCACCTCTGAAGGCTTTCTCTGCTTGGAAAAGTCAAGTCTAAATCTCCTGACCAACAGTCTCTAGTATGTATTATGGGTAGTATATCTTGGTCCCCAGATCCGAACGTTAGTCTCAGTTGAAGAGTCTTAGAGGAATGATTAGACGGCTTTAGCAGGCCGCGTGAATACGTTTGGGTATTTGGTTGGTCTGGCTTTTGTGCTGAGGCCACGTTTTTGCTGGTTAGCAGTATATCCGAAAATAGAACTGAGGCAATGCTAGGAGCTCAACGCGTGTAGGTTGAAATGGCGTAGCCCCAATATAAAACTTAAAGGAAATATCATCAGTGGTGACCTACGCCGATCTGGGTTCCTTCCCGTCTTCTTCCGCCGTTTATTAATACCCTCATCTGTTTCATATTCTTCTTCGGAAACTTCAGATGCTGGGGATTCTGCAACGACCTCGTCTTCATAGTCTGGGTCCGGCCTAGGACTTGTGCCGTTGGCGTCGGTAGCGACAACCTGTTGCCCGGTTGCACTCATTGCACTCATGCTCTAGGCTGGGTATCATGCCTTTTCTCCTGCGTCAATTTACCGTGGTATATAACAATATAGACTGGCGGGAGTATTCCCACTGTACTGAGGCTCAAATGGTTCAATGAAAATGTGTAAATGTTTAGTTAATCAGTTAACTACCAAATGCGAAGTAGCAACATCAATATTACATAATCACGAATTCGACATTTGATGGATGTATGTGGATTAAACAAACCCAGAGCCATCTGTATATGTGGGAGTAAGAGTAAAACATAGTAAGAGCTTTCAATGTAGAATGATTTTAAGTCATATTAAATTTTATGTTTCTCATCAGTAGTGTAATGGCTGGCACATTGTCATCTAATACATTATAAAAACCCCAGGATACAATTTAGCAACCTCAAAATAACTCCAGTCAATGCATGTGTGTAAAACGCTTCAAGTATTAGTACCGCTCGAAAGCAGCATGTCGCCCTAATAATCTATGTGGTGGTATGATCCCCGCAGGAACCAGGCTTCTAGAATGGAATAGCGTATCCTCAATGCTGCATGGTGGAATGGGGAGTTCAGGCACCAGCATGGGAGATGAGTGAGGGCATATAAAATGTCATAGAGGTAGTGCTGGTGGCTGAACCCGTTGGAAGAGGCATATGAGAGGATATTGGCGGGACGGTCGTTGTAGGAGCAGTTGAGGATTGCGTTGGCACATAGGTAGGCTTGGTTGATGTGCCAGGGGTCGTAGCCGTAGGCATAGAAGATGTGGTTGTTGTGGTAACATGACGCGACGATGTAGTGGTAGATGTCGATGTTGGAGAGCTTGACGTCGGAGCTGATGTGTTTGGAGTGGATGTTGACGTGCTTGGCGCAGGAGTAGTTGTTGTTATGGTTGTTTTGTGTGTAGTCGGTGATGGAGAGGTACAAGATGTCGTCGAGGCGACAGTTGTGGTTGTGGTCGTCGAAATGGGTGGCCGTATAGTGTGGGTTATCGTTGCCGTATGGGTGACTGGAGGTAGAGTCGACCCAGGTTTATCAACAGTGACTGTTGCGTGTACATCTGTTGTAGGTGTTTCAGGCCCTCCGTCAACTTGGACGACCGAGTAAGGTACTCCCCGGGGTAGACGGGGTATCAACGGCAGCGAGCTCGATAGGTGAGCGAGCAATGCGGCCGATACCAAGGCCTTATTGAACTTAAGCAGCATATTTATGGTATGCTTTGGCCAAATTGAGGGTGTGGTTCTCAAGCTATACTTCTGTATCTCGAAGAATGATAGGTGGTATTAGGAGGTTTTATAATTCTATCAGCCAGATGCCTTTAAATAGCTTCTTGGATGTCGTTAGGAGGAACTTCATGAAAACAGGATATCATCGGCGGAAAGACTACAAAGAAAGGAAATGTCATAAAAAAAACCAAGTGTCACTTCACTTCTGCTTTCGAGGAGAATAAAGTCCGGAAGCCCTTGGTTTTGTGCATCTCGCCATGAAGAAATGCGGTGGTTGGGATCCCCAGCCACCAGCTTTCTCCAGATGAACCACTGGAATCTTCCGCCCGGAAGCCGTAACCATGATTTCAGTCTGACAAATTAAGAGCATGGAGCATACTCAGCCCCTTGTCATGCGGGTAATCTTCAGCCATGTACTCCGTATCACCGGCCAGCCCTCCGCACTGTATCTCCGGAGCGACTTTTGAAGATGCCCCAAAGCAAGTAGATCCGGGGAGTTGACAGGAGTCGCTATTTATTGTCTAAAAGCGGCGGGTAAAAGGAGACGCAATCTATGACTAAGCTAAAACAGCATTAGATTCATCCCTTCCTGATCTAGCGCCATGGCTTCCTGTTTCGGCTTAGCGTTGTTTAGCTCATCTTGGGCAAGAGACTCCAACTCGGCCGTTGGAGGATGCTTTTGACGACAGCCAGCTTGTTTGATATAGATATGAGCTTTTCTCCTGCTAACTGCGTCCTAGTGATCTCTAACTGATTATTCGTTATCTATTTCCTCTTCAAGGTGGTATACACTTTGCGCACTTAACACCGGATTCGAGATCGGAGACCTTCTGCGGCCCACGATGGCCAGTGCCCCCCATGTCCCAGAAGACCAGAGTCGCCTCCTGGAAGAGGCCCTTGGGGTGGTACGACAGCAGTCGCATATGATGCGAAGATGCTTGGAAACACCTGGAAAGTTGATGGATGCATTGAAATGCGGGTGAGTCCGGGAGGCCGGTCAACCTCTATACTAGGCTGACGCAATATTTGATTGCTATATTGGCACATCCCTTGGACATTGTACAATTGCTAACATGCGCTTTTTAACCATCAATGGTAGATCTACTCTAGTAGCCGAGCTTCGGACACCCACATTGGGACCAAAGCAATACTATGAATTGTATATGTCGGTATTCGATGCGCTTCGTCATTTGTCGGACTACCTTCGAGAGTCTCATCCGGTGAACCACTTGGCGGATTTATATGAACTAGTTCAGTATGCCGGAAACATAGTTCCCCGCCTCTATCTTATGATTACCGTGGGTACGGTGTACATGTCCATTCCAGATGCTCCGGTTAAGGAAATTATGAAGGATATGATGGAAATGAGTAGGGGTGTACAACATCCAATCCGTGGACTATTCTTGAGATATTATCTCTCTGACCAGGCGCGGGATTATCTACCCATGGGATCTGGTGATGGACCCCAAGGCAACCTCCAGGATTCAACCAACTTTGTTTTAACCAATTTCGTGGAAATGAACAAACTATGGGTACGGTTACAGCACCAAGGCCACTCCCGGGAAAGAGAGAAGCGAACGCAGGAGAGAAAAGAACTGGAACTTCTTGTTGGAAGCAACCTTGTTCGTCTAAGCCAGCTGGTTGACCTAGAGGCATACAAATCAGTCATACTGCAACCTCTCCTGGAGCAGGTAGTTCAGTGCCGAGATGTTCTTGCGCAGGAGTACTTACTGGAAGGTAATTTTTGAGCATTGTTCCATTTCTGCTGGACCTCTGCTAACAAATTTTTACAGTGATAACCAAGGTATTCCCGGATGAATACCATCTACACACGTTGGACTCAATGTTATCTGCTATCGCAAGATTGAACCCGCATGTTGACATGAAGAAAATTGTTATTGGTCTCATGGATAGGCTTTCAACTTATGCAACTCGTGGCTCCGAAAAGAGCGATGACCCCGAAGTGAGAAAGAAGGCTGAGGAAGAGGCAACGGTAAGACTATTGGAAAACCTCCAACTTTCAAAGGAAAGCGGTGAAGTTCCTCCAACCTCAGACGAACAGAAACCAGCAAATAAAGAAAATGGAAATCAGCAATCGGAAAACAGTATTAATAAGCCTAGTGAAGGGGAAACTGGCAAAGATACTGAACCAGCAACTGTGGAAGGCCAGCAAGAAGCCCATGAGGAAACGTCCTTTCTGCCAGGGAATGTTAAACTTTATGAAATTTTCTACGACCAAGTGCTTAATCTAGTTAAGACTCGAGGAATTCCCATCCAAGATACCATTGCCCTTTTGGTTTCGTTGACGAACCTTGCCTTGTGAGTCAAAATATACTGGTGACTTCCCCAGAGTAATGCTGACGACCGTATAGAAACATATATCCAGACCGACTAGGTATTTATCTATCATCACGGCCTTTTTATAATGATGTGCTAACCACTAGAAGAATATGTTGATCAAGTGCTCCAGTACGCCACAAAGACCGCAACCGAACACTCTGATAGCGCGGACTTCCATTCTGCGCCTGCGCAGTCAAGTATATTAAACCTTCTACTTGCTCCTCTTCAGTCATATGTTTCTATATTCACCGCGCTATCTCTTCCGAACTATATCCCTTTCTTCGCTGCACAATCGTACTCTACCCGACGAGCAGTTGCCGGAGAAGTCGCACGGAATATTCTGCGAAATAGAATATTTATCGCTTCACCTGAGAACCTGGATAACGTCCTCCAGGTTCTACGAGTTTTGATTAGGGAAGGGATGCAACAACCAGCTGGCTACCCAGGTGCTCAAAGTCAACGACGTGGAGGTGAAACCGAGGAGACCATCGAAGAGCAAGGGTGGCTGGCGCGAATAGTCCATTTGGTTCAAGGGCAGGACAACGATACACAACTCAAGGTAAGCTCTACTTATTTAGCAGTCAACATTCTTACAACGGGCTAATTATTTTTAAAGCTATTACAAGCATTGCGGACAGCTTATTTGGATGGTAATGAGCGTATAAGATATACCACCCCATCAATAATAACATCATCCATTAAGCTGGCTCGCAAGTACAAGGCCCGAGAGCACTTTGATGATAATTGGCAATCTCAGTCATCTGCACTCTTTAGGTTTATGCATCAGTGTATTAGCAGTCTGTACCAGCGTGTGAACTCTGGTTGTGCTGATCTTGCATTACGCCTTTTTGTACTTTGTGGGCAAACAGCAGATGAAACTGGCTTTGAAGAAGTCAGCTATGAATTCTTCGCACAGGCTTTTACCGTCTACGAGGATTCTATTAGCGATTCGAGAGCGCAATTCCAAGCTGTATGTATCATTTCAAGTGCATTGCACGGGTGCAGGAACTTTGGAAGAGAAAACTATGATACTCTCATCACCAAGGCTGCTCTTCATGGTAGCAAGCTCCTGAAGAAGCCGGATCAGTGCCGTGCCGTATATTTGGCAAGTCATCTTTGGTGGGTTGTTGAAAACCCACAGAAGGAGGGAGATGAACCCAACATTGTGAGTCTCTCCTTATTCAAACCAATCGCATATATTTCGTTTATAATTAACGTTTCTAATCTTACAGGTTTATCGCGATGGCAAACGTGTCCTTGAATGTCTTCAGCGAGCGCTTCGCGTGGCAGACGCTTGCATGGACACTGCTGTATCAGTTGAACTTTTCATCGAGATATTGAACCGCTACGTTTACTATTTCGACCAGCAAAACGAGACAGTGACGACAAAATATCTCAACGGCCTTATTGAGCTCATATATTCTAATCTCCAGTCAAATCAGACCGAAGGGGTTCCAAGTTCCAGCCTGGAAAGCCCTAGACGCCATTTTGAACGAACTTTGGATTATATCAAATCTAGAGGGTGGGAAGGAGTTGTGACGGAGCCACCGAGGCAGTAAATGAACCGAGACGCTAGGAGAAGGTGATGATACGATATAATATAATTTCCTGTTTCTCCCACTGTTCTCTACCACTGTAGCCCAGTGTATAATGCAACAGTAATTCGTTTAATAGATTTACTATGTTCCTTCTTCGGGTAGGCTAGTTCCTCCTGCTTCAGCTATTTGTCCCTGGTTCCTGGATATTTGTGTACGCTACGGGAAGACTTCAAGTGCTGCTGTTACAATATCAAAGAGAGTGTTCTCTAATTGAGAAGGGGGCGGTAACTGAATTTCATTGCTGAAACGCCTCATGCATCTGATTATTCATCATAAGAGCAAAATGCAGAAACGAGAACTACCCATTACAGCATGCCAGCTGCGCCCACCGGCATACCAGCCAGTAGCATTATTTGCTTCCCTTGCTGAAAGTAGAGTACATGGAAATTTCGTATGCACCCTAAGCAGGGAAACGTTTAACAAAGAAGGGAAAGAAGGGCAAAGCCGGGGTGTTATTGTAACAATGCAAGATGGGGTAAAGAGGAGGTTGAAAGATGGAACCACGAAAGCAAGTAACAGATGAAGACTGCAATGGCTAGAGAGGAAAGGGAAAGAGACCGAGGAAAAAAGCGTTGGTATCTAGAGCTCCTAAAGAGCGCCGAGAGAGGATAGGATAGGAGATGCGAAAAGGGAAAATGAATCATAAGGGCGTCTTGTGACTATGTTAGGAGTGGCGTAAGAAGGACTGGGGAGCGTGAAGGGAAATATTGAAAGAGAGAAGCCAAGGACTTCCCATAGAGGCTAGTTGATGCTGTATTTACAGCATGTATCTCAGCACCCAGTGGGAGGAGGGACATTGGTGGAAGCAAAGTATCTGGAACTAGAACCACCAGCTCCAGCGCTGCCGCCGCTACCTATGTGGGCAGGGTAGCTGTTTCTCGGGACTGGGCTGCCAATGTCGCCAGGCGATGTATTGGGCATAGTGGCGGATAATGGGCTCGAACTTTCGGGCTCGAATTTGATGAAGGTCCCACGGGATCCGGCATAATCGACAATAAGGGAGCCGCCGCCGTTCTGTGAATTGCCCTCTGTATCACAGATATCCACTATCTCTTCTAGAGTGATCGGAACGTCAAGTGGTGGGTTGAACTGCTCGATTTGCCGTAGGACTTGGTTTGTGCTATGGAAACCGGAGCTTTCAGGGGAGCTAGCTGTGAGCTTCTTACACGCTTGACTAACCAGAAGTCGGATCGTGACTGGTCTTGGGGTGTGCGGATGGTGAGGTCTTCCAATAATACCGAAAGCTCCAGTGGACCATGTTGGACCTTTTAGTACGTTAGTACTTGAATAGGGCGGAAAAAGTTTGAAGATGTTAGAACTTACTTGGACCGGCACCCCAAGACGCAGCACTGGCGAATCCTGGAGGTCCAAATGGGATTGCTGAGCCCCATGTTCCACCACTCGATGGCGCTCCTAGGGGGAAGTTTGAGGCAGTGGCGGCTAAAAATGGACATTGTCAGACATCAAATTGCATGTAAATTAGCGGATTAGCCTTAGTAGAATGTAACTTACATCCTAATGATTCGGAGAATAAAGGAGTCGTCCCGAACGCCATTCTTCCGGTTCCTGGAGCAGGTATTGGTTGTGAAAGCCCAGTATTAAGCGGGAGGTCCGTATCATCCAAAAGCGCACTACTTCCTAGCTGAGTACTAAGTTCATCGACATCCGACTGGCTTGACTTTGAGCGGTCCTTTCCATGATCGTGAACGATACTTGACGGCCGTTGAATAGGGGCCGGGCGGGACCCTATAGGTTGATTGAGTGGAAGAGGCTCGTTGGCGCTCCTATCGAGTGACGCGGAGAGCTGACTGGTATGGGCATGCCCGTGTGAGAGGCTCTCACGAGGTATCTGGATGGGTTGTGGGCCGAGAGTGCCAGCTGTCATTAGCGGGGAATGGAAGGCCAGGGGGTTGTGGCTTGAGTCCAGGCCAAACCCTCTGCTTTGGGAAGCGTGTCTAGGGACAATTCCGGGTGGAGCAGAGAGGCCCTCGGGTGACCCAATTCCTCTAAACTGACTGGCAATGGGATTCGGATACAGGGAAGCTTCATGGCTTAGAGAACCACGATGTCCCATACCTGGCAACCCAGCACCGGGAATGCCATTTAAACTTGGCAAAGCATTGAATCCGGGGGGCGGTTGACCGCGACCTGGTCCTCCCAAAGGTGACAGAGGTGCAACTTGTTGCGGGTGGTGAAGGTTGTTCGGATGCGGCGCCATTCCCTTATTCGACACAACGCTGGACGCACCGGATGAATGCGCAGCTCCTGGAGAAATCGAGGTGTGTAGAGTATCGGTGTATGCGGGCTGAGAACGGGGTGATGAAGCGTGAGAGTCCTGCTGGGAAGCTTGTCGAGCTCGAACGGGTGTTGGTGCTTTTGGTATCACAGGCGTAGCAACCTGGAAATGGGGCGATTGAAGTAGATTTGGAGGTTGTGGATGGTGAAGTCCAGGAGGATAATATGCCACTCCTGTCTGTGAAGCTCGCTTTGCGCCCTGAGCTGGCATATGTTGCTCTAGCTGTATAGGTCCCAACTCCTCCCGTCTGACGTGTTCACGGTCAGGTCTCACGGCGGCAGCAGCAACTTCTTTTTCTCGTTTCTCCTGCTCTGCTTTGGCCTTCTGTTCACGCTCTTCTTTGGCCTTTCGCTCTCGCTGCTCCTTTTCCTTGGCTTCTCGTTCCTCCCGCTCCTTTTTCTTCGCCTCCTCGCGCTTCTTTTTCTCCTTCTCCTTTTGCTCTCGCTGCTTTCTTTCGGCCTCTGCCTGACGCTCACGCTCCTCCTTCAACCGTCTTTGCCGATCAGCTTCTTTCCGGAGCCGCTCTTCCTCCTGAGCTTTCTTCTCAGCCTCCTTTTTCTTCCGTTGCTCTTCTCGCTTCCGCTGCTGCTCTTTGAGTTTTGCCTCTTCCGCAGCTTTTTGAGCAGCTAGCTCGGCAGCTCGTTCAGCCTCCCGTCTAGCTTTCTCCTCATCCTTGGCTTGCTTCTGTAGGCGCTTCTTGTCCTTTTTCTTCTGGGCTTCTTTGGCCTTCTTTGCTTCACGCTCTTCATCCAGCCGGTTCTCTTCTTCGAGTTCCTCTATGAGCCGTTGCTGTCGTTCACGCGCAACCTTTTCTCGATAAGCTGTTAAAACCCGTTGCTCGAACATCCTAGCAGCAAAAATCTGGAACATTCGCCGGCCTTCTTCCATTCGTTGCTCCTCCGTCATTGCATCCTGTGGTAAAGTAATTAGTATGCTAAATCCTCTCTATCACGTTTGTAAACCATTGCTTAAAACAAACCATTTCATCTTCCTCAAATTCATCCTCTTCCTGGCTATCATAGTCTTCATCCTCGTCATCCTCGTAGTCTTCGTCGTCTAACGGGGCTCCATGATTATGACCAGCTTGCATTGACGGGTGGCCTGCTGATGAGATATACTGTGTCTCTTCCTCACGCTGCATCCGCCGTTCCGCCAACTGTTCCATCATATCAATGAAATGCTTGCCGTCATTTTTTAGTAAATCGTCTGCCACTGTCAGGATTCCATCTGCAATATTATACGTTAGTGCTCCTTCATAGCCCTAGTCGATAACGAATCAAGAAAGAAAAGAAAAAGTAGAGCCTACCCTTTACTGTTAGACTATTTCCAAAGGCAAAGAAGTCGGCCCTAGTTGTCCTAGTATCTACGTCGAGATCTTCGTCACTGTATGGTTCCTCATCTTCCTCATCTTCGTCTTCATAATCTTCCTCCAGTTCCTCATCCTCTTCGTCTTCTGGCAGTTCATGTACCCGCCCTCGTGATGGGTGTTGGGGTATATGAGAGTGAGCGTGAGAGTGAGAGTGAGCGTGAGAGTGAGAGTGAGCGTGAGCGTGAGAATGAGAATGAGCATGAGAATGAGAGTGAGAATGAGAGTGAGAGTGGGAGTGAGGGTGGGTGTGAGGGTGAGGGTGAGAGTGGTGGTGATGATGGTGGTGATGGTGCAGAGACCGAATAGGAGTTTGGTATAGGCGGGGAGGTAGTCGAAGCGAAGCGCCGTTCTCAAAGGAGGCCTGGTTATTGTTGGCATACTGTTCCAGCTCCTCGTAGTATGCGTCATATAATACCTCGAGCTCCTCTTCAATGGCTGTACGTTTCCTGCCGCATACCGTGCAGCTGCAGGAGTGTTTCTGCTGCTCTTTCATTTTCCGTAAAACAGCTTCCTTCTCAACCTTTACTAGCGAACGGCGTTCCTCTTCTCCTAGCTGTAGCCAGAATTCTTTAATATTTTCCCGCTCTTCATGGGTTGACGTGTTCCATATGCGATCCTTGGATATTCTGTGAGCTGATCGATAGGCGTTGACGAGGGGCGGTGGTACTCCAACAGGACGTGCCGAAGAATTAAGGGGTGGTGGAGGGGGTGGTGTTGAGTGAGACGAGCTCCCTTCGGCGGCCTGGCCTCCATTCCGGCCCTTTTTGCCTTTCTTCTTTTTACTCTTCCGGCTTCCAGCATTATTTTGGGGTTGACTTGAGTTGCCATCGTTATTATTACTGTTATTAATATGTTGTTGATGGTTGTCGTGTTGGCCGCGTGGGAAATCCCGGTCGTCGTCCGAATACCACGCCCCGGGGTTCTCAATCGATTCGCCCTTCTCATTAAACGTATGTTGCTGCGTTGGGCTGCATGTGTGACCATGCCTGGCGCCGGTATCGTACCCATCGCTAACATCTTGACCGTTTCTGTTTGTGGGGGTGGACGCATCACTTCGTTGTTGCTCCGCGGCTAAACGAGCAGCTTGTTTCTGCCGCCTCTTTTGCTTCTTCCGGTTGACGGTAGGAGCCTGTAGATTTGATGTCTGGTTAACCAAGCACTTATCCGGCAAGCTACCGGGACTTACGCCTTCTGTAGGTGGCATTGTAGATGTCGTGTTGCTAGCATTGGCTGGGGTGCTGATGGTGCTCAATTTAGCTGTGCTGGAGGTAGGATTTTGACTCGACGTGCCTGCTGGCACTGTAGCTGTTCGTTTCGAGTTGGAAGGCATTATCCTAAGGAGAAAGGAAGCTAGGCCCGTTAACTTTTCTGCAAGCGCGTAAGGCAATAGACGCAACGCCTCTAAAGTGCGGGAGTGACGACCGAAATTTGAAGGTTCTCTCCCCCGAAGGTTGAAAAATAAAAAGGCACGAGATAAAAGAGAGATAAGGCACGGAAAGAAGGACTGTGCTTACTCCGAAGCCTCTAAGCTGATTCGAGCAAGCCCTCCAGAGGGGCGACAGGCGGCAGAGAGAAACAGAGCAAGCTCTCCCGGGCGCTTAGACAGGTGAACTGGTCCGGAGGTATCGCGAGGTTGACGGAGGGCGGGGAGAAGGGGTTTGACGCCAGCAAGGACCAACGAAAAAAAGAACAGGCGCCGCGAGAAAGGACAGCGAGGGCAGGCACGGGTGCTGGCAAGGGCCCAGGAAGTCTAGCTGGTGGTAAACGAATGCGTCTCGCGCTGGCGGCTTTGGTCGCTAACTTCGTCCTCTTCGTCCGCTTCGCTTTTTGATATTGGGTGGTGCAAACGGCAAAATGCAGCGAAGACAACCCAATCTGGCAAGATTAGACGCGGCAAGCGACCGTCGCCTGGCGCTTTTTCGCTCACCGCCAAACGTGGCCAGGGAAGCGTAATTTTGATACGGCAGGGCTGTAAGTTTGGGCGGGTTCCTGGCCGCAGTTGTCTGTAATTTTCGGCGCTACCACGGTACGCCTTGTATTTTGTGTTTTTTTTTTAGGTTAACTAAATAAATAAAAGATGGTAATAAGATCTATTATGTTCAATATTTAAAGGTAATTGATGCTAAGTTCACATGGAGGTGATGAGGACAGAAAGCTAACGAAAAAAGGAAGAAGAAGGAAAAGCAAAGAAGGATCGAGACTGAAACCTGGTCCGCCTCCCGGGAAAATAACAGTGCAACAGACTCACTGCCCGCCCTTGGTCATATTAATCATATTAATCCAGCCCTCTTAGCGTGTATTACCCAACAGTTACAACAACCTCTCTTGAACGAGGAAAAAAGGCGTTGACAAACAAACTCTCCTAGGCGAGGACTGTTTCTTTTTTTTCTCCTTCTTACCATCATCATCTAAATAAAATAAAGCCCGTCTGTGTGGGATTAAAGGACAGGAATATCTCAGAAAGAGCGAGAAGAGAGAAAGAGACACTGCAAGGCCGCAGGAAGAACAACAGCCTCTAGAGACCCTGCCTGTGCTTGTTCGTCCACCAGATCCTCAAGGCAGACGAGGAAGACACCATTGCGCATATGGTTGGCTAAGGTGATTACGTTCCTGTCTAGCTAAATAATAATGCTCCGCTTGTTCCAACCTTGGGCCCAGCACCAGCATGCAGCCTCACCTGATGGAGCGTAGCTGACATCCGCTCGCCTTCGTGTTAGACACTCAGACATGGGAGTTTGATAGTTCCGATACCCACCCCTTCCAAATCCACCTCTCCATCCATCGATCTCCACGAGAAACTCCTCCGTTCATTCTCTACGACTGTCGAGAACCAAAGTGCACCGTTACAAATTCTGATTAGACCGTCGCCGTTCATCTCCTCGCTGCTCGTTTTCCCCCTTACAAATGGCGCAGCAACAGGCAGACAATGTTATGCGAAGGTGCGTGCGTGGCAAGGATGTCTCATAAAAAATAAGATCCCGATGGATGACTGCATTTCAGTCAGAAGTCTTCTTTTTTTTCCCGCTCTTGGGAGGGCCATCACGATATCCCGTGGGCAAGAGATTTTATTCTCCGAGTCGATATGCTGACCGGGTTAATAATAGGAAGCTGGTAATAATAGGGGACGGTGCGTGTGGGAAGACTAGTCTTCTCAGTGTCTTCACACTGGGCTATTTCCCTACAGTAAGTGCAATCTCCCTTGGATCTGAACTCCTGTTTGATTACAGATAAACTAACTCCGTATCTTCTGCCTATAGCACTATGTAAGTAATGCATGGACTAAGCTTGATACCACCTCCTGGCAGCGTTCTTACTTCCTTGTCATCAAAAGGTGCCCACGGTGTTCGAGAACTACGTCACAGACTGCCGAGTAGACGGTCGATCGGTACAGCTTGCTTTGTGGGATACTGCAGGACAGGAGGATTACGAACGACTTCGCCCGCTAGCATACTCGAAGGCACATGTCCTCCTAATCGCGTTTTCAGTCGATACCCCGGATTCACTGGAAAACGTCAAACACAAGGTTTGTCACCTTGTATAACTGCTGTCACAAGGTTATTGTCCCTTCTAACAAGACCAACTAGTGGATTGAGGAGGCAAATGAGCGTTGCCCAGATGTCCCTATCATACTGGTAGGACTGAAGAAGGATCTCCGAGAAGATCCACTTGCTATCGAAGAAATGAGGAAGAAGTCACAACGCTTTGTCTCCCCAAGAGACGGCAGTGAGGCCGCCGCTGAGATCGGAGCTAGAAAATACCTTGAATGCTCTTCTCTCACCGGCGAGGGCGTAGATGACGTGTTCGAGGCTGCCACACGCGCCGCCCTGTTGACGTTTGGAAAGACCAGAGGTCCATGCTGTGTAATCTTATAAAATACCCGCTTACAGCAACCGCACTGGCCACAGGCATCGCGGCTCGCTTCTTTTTCTTCGACACTCAGCGTTGAAACAGCTACAGTCGGCCCGACCGCTAGCTATCATAACCATGACATCCAATAGGGCTCAAGTGAACCCGCATCCGACATCTGTTTATTACCCTCTTCGACTTCCAAAACGATTATCAACATGACTTTCTTTCAAAATGGGTGGCTGGAATAAGGACGGAGGCACAGGAGCCTTTCTCCCGGTTCTATGACTTGTGTTATCATGGAATTACTTTATCCTGTTTGCATCACGTGGTGTTTATTCTGGGGTGTTTTTATATACTTACTTAGGCCTGGTTTTTCCTTTCTGTCACTTGTGTCTTTTGTGCTCAGCTCGTCTTCCTTCTCGTTAGTTTTCCAAGTACTTTATCACTTAATGGTCACTTTAAATACAATCGTCTCGTTGTCGTTCCTCAATTTGCAATAAAACTTATTAGATGGCCAACCTATGGTGCCCAAGTCCATATATATAGGTGTAAAAGTTTGTAGGGCAACCATAGAACAAAGTGTTGATGAAGTAGAAAACGATGTTAATATATTCTACTCCATTAAACCCACTAATGATAATACAAAAACCATTTGCCTTATCATGGTTATCTAATATACATTCATTCGATCCCGAATTTGCCTGTCTCGGTTGGTTTATGGGATCAAGTAAGCCCAAGAGCCACGACAAAAAAAAAGGAAAAGAATATATGACCAGCCCTGGTATTTCGTCAGCTATCAAGGCTTCCAAGCATAATCCCACCCGTCCTTGCTCGGACTGTCTGTCTGTAGTCGTCCATATTCAATTGGGATACCGTCTGAAAACACCCCCTTCTTGTTCATCGAAGTGCGGAACAGTCTCCCACCATCACCAACACCAGTACGGAGTTCCTCGCATGCATCTTTCATGCTAGCCCACTGACGTTCAAGCTCCAATTGCTGTGCCTTGCGCTGTTTAGCACTGTATAATTGCCAGGCTCGATGGATCGTCCAGTGGCGTAGATATCGGTTGCGTGAGAAATGGAGCGGACGCGGTGTGAGTGGGTGGTTGAGGAAATAACGGATTAAGGCTAAGTAAGAGAAGGAAGTTAGTCTTTTGAATGAATACTAGAATGGTCTGGCAGGTCAGGTAATGATGATATATACGTACTAACTCGCTTGTCGGTTTTTACAGGACCTTTTCTAGCTTGTAATGTCGAGCTAGAAGAAAATGGTCTGAGGGCATTGACGGATGATATAATTGAGCCTGGGGCGAGTGTGTTCTTGCATGTTTGGCTCAGAAGACCTGGTTGTTGAAAGGGTGAAGGCCGAGATGAAATTCTGAACACACTCGCGAGCGAGTTGACAACGGGCGAAAAATGCTGTCTCATGGCTGCGGCAGGAAAGCAATAGGTGTGAAACTTAGCATGAGCCGGGTGATCACAGCCCTTATGTTGCGCAATGGAAAAGATGCGATGCGTCTCTACCGTAAATCGCGGTTTTCTCTACTGCCCTTCAAGATGGCTCAAAGAAGTTTTGTAAGTTGCTGAGCTAAGCAGATTTCAAAATAAGCGCGTAGGTCACGAGGCTGGCAGAATTAAACGCGATAAACTCTAAGTAGTGATGCACTGGCTTTACGAACATCATGTTTATGTGCAGATAAGCAATGTTTCGATCAGCTCGAGCATAGCAGCAGTCTAATTTAACAAAATACTTAGTAACGCCGGTAAAATGCAAACTTCCGTTGGTTATACATGTATGTGCCTATGCCCTATCGTGGGAAGACTGGCTTTTTTGTCTTCTTGTCGTAATTCAATATTACTCGTTGAGTGTGTAAACGGGCACGCTTGTACCGGCAGTAAAGCAAAAAGGCATCCTTGAGGAGGATGAATGCACAGCCACCAATAACACTTCTTCCCCATCTTGTTTGGAGAAACCATGGCCTACCTCTCTCGTATAGAAGAGGAGGGGTTGTCCATGCTTTCGGTAGAGCTAGCTTCAGTAGTCCACCCATGCCAGCAGAGATAGCTGGGAAAACCAAGGCTCCGAGTATGATGTCTGCAAGATTGGTGGTTTCACGGAGCACGTCACCTTGACGTCTTGCCATGACTTGATTAACTTGATGGCCATTGTCGTCAGTATCCTCCTCTTCTTCGCCATTTTGTCCGTCGTTAGCCCCAATGCCCATTTGTAGTTCGATCTCCATAATTACCTCACCCTCTGCTTGACCATTTTGGGCATTACGATGGCGCCTTGGCCCGCGCACATTATCCTCGTCTGCGTTTATTCGAGTCCGCACTGTCGAGATCCACTTCTTTTCCAAGTCACCAAATAGTCTCTTATATAGTAAGTTATAAAGACTTTTAATGTATGGTAATGCCGCAAATGTCATAGATGCACTTGGCGGCCACAACTGAAGATCCATTTCCTGGTGATATGGATGGTGGGCAGCGAAAAACAGAACAGGAATCACGGGTAGCAGGCTATCGGCATATTGAGTTCTTGAGAACATCAATGATATCGGTATCAATGGAAGACCGAGGTTTAGACGAATGCCAAAAGGCCCTTGTGCCGCTTCTTCAAGTAACCGTATTGTAGTCTCCCTGCCGAAAATAAGGTACATCGAGTATACACCATGCGCACAGCATCCAGCCCAAACTGTTCCTACCAGCGTAAATGCTACTCCCGGAAGTACTAGGCGGTTAAGCGTTCCCTCACATTTACGCGCGAGGTCAAGGATCAGGTTATGTGGCCGTGACATGTGAATCTCTGATTTGCACTGAGGGCAGAGCATCATGGCCCCCTCCTGGTGCACATTAGGGCCTTCCGTATTCTCCATGTCCGCGAGCCAGTCTAGTAAGCATGCCTCATGCGCACTTAATGCGCATGGGCAGGGAGACCGCCATTCTGTATTTAGGGGGGAATCCTCTGATTCGTCGGTATAACATATCCAGCATTTCCGAAGATCATTTTCATTCGCCGATGTCGCGAGTCCGGTGGGAAACATATTCGACGTAGACAGTTCATTATTTATGCTGATCGCTTCCAACTCTCTTTCAGACAGTATGTGTGTCATTCCTTCAGGTACTGGTATATTAGGTGCAACATCGTCACTGTCAGAATCGACTATTCGTGCGCCGTGGCAAACCGGTATGACGGGTTCTTCGGTTTCGTTCTCAACGGGATGTTCATCACGACTAGGCCCCTGATCAATATCCTCCTCCTGCGAGCCGTGCTCTATAGTAGAAAAGTCGTGGCTCGACTCTGGTGGGCTGCTCGGTGTTATGGGGGGTGGTGAAAGCGACTCCATAGGTGCGGTAGATGCAACCCGGTTCGACGTTGGCTATTACCGAGAATTCTTCAAGATATAAAACTAATCGAGTGTTGATAATCGGAAAATGTCTCGCAGGGAGGTGGTCATCGTTCAGAAACAACGGAGTGATGCATGTTGAACAAGAAAGATAAAGCAGATCGATGTTGATTTCCTACGAAGCGAAGGCTCTTGCCGCGGCTGGAAACATAATCACGTGACTGTACTTTCGGCCTAGCCTACGACGTCACAAAAAAAAAAGAAATGTATTCATGCAGAGTGTATGGAAGCGAGAAATATGTTTCAACTAAAGAATCTACTTCTAATTTCTTGCATAACCACCACTCTAGATTAAAATGGTTCCGAATTTGAATCACTCTTCTGACCATAAACACATGAATACCCCTGGTGCCTTTAAACTCTATCTTACCAAACTTACCCTTATGGGAATACATTATTTTTTCCCCCTGAAGCTTTAGATCTGCTCGTAATTTTGGAAACAAAAAAAGGATTTCTACAGAGAGGGAAGAGCAGTTGTTATTTTCGGCACTGCACTGATACCAACCACCTTTTGTACTTGGTTTTTATGACCTTTGATACACGGAACGTCAGCCACAGGCATGCAATACTCTTATGGTGAATTTCACAATGATGCGTGTAATATTTAGTGGTGCTTCTAGTAACTTGCGAGATAAACAGCAGCTTAACTTCCGTTGTTTGTTCGAGGATCAACCCATGTTCTGTACCAAATACTGTACCCCACATGTGATATAAGAGGAATGGTGCTCCCCTTCCCCAAGTACAATTGTTTGATGGTTAATCCTTCCTTAACTCGAGTCTCGTAAGTGGATGATCTAAATTGGATGGCTAAACCAACTGTTGTAATTTTTATCGAATTTAGAGCCAGTCGGTTTTCGCTCTAAATCGGGGGTAGCTAACCAAAGTTTCAACAACCAATGCAGGCTGTGGCTTGTGTATAAAATCATCCCATTAATGCTGTATCGCGCGCCTCTAAGTGGCTATTAAAAATTTCTAGATATGGTAACTACATATAATATCCCAAATATAGAAAGTAAGTCTTGTGTTCTCAGTAGGGGGTTCACTTGCTGGTTAGCTAGTCAACAAGGTTTAGGCTAGAATAGCTATAAATAACCAGGCTTGCTAACAAACTAACGTTTATTTTATCCTAAAGCTAAATTTCAGCCTCAACTCGGTGATTTGTTCGTACCACCTAACAAAATGCTTCAGATATTAGAGCCGGTTTCCCGCTAAGAGCTGTACATGACGGTCAGCACCTACTACGTAACGACGGTAAAGGTATCACAAAACATCTGAGAAATATAAAACGTCCATATAGTGATTTACCCCATGTAGGGCGTCGGTATGCAAGTTTATCTCACAGCTCAAGTAATTCAAATCAAGGAAGATGTGCATTTTGCTAAGAAAATTTTTTTGTTCGCCAGACCGACCCGAAAGAGGCAAAAGAAGCTGAAGCTGAAATAGCACATTGATAGAAGAAAAACACCTTGGGTACCAAAATCAAACGCAGGGAACATAGGAAATATGCAATATGGACACGGGTGACCCGCAACGTAAGACCGCGGGGAGTTAAAGAGTATATGAAGAAGTAGATAAAAAGCGAATGGGGCAGCTTAGAACCCAGGGCGCTATCAAGAAAGAAAAGAATGATAAAGACCGCAACAAGCAGAGAGGGGGACATAGGATGATTAATGTCCAGATCGCTTCTTCATTATGGCTCTTCGTTCTTTTTCTTTCGCTATATTGAGAAAGAAGTTAGTTTCGTATCTTGCGTGGGCTTTATTTTATGTATCAATCATACCTTCATCATATACCAAGAACTCGTGCAGCGCCTTTCCAGCAGGAACCATTGGTAGGACAGGCACCTTCTTATCGGTCATGATTTCCAACAGTGCAGGGCCTTCACTATTTATCAGCCATTGCAGGCTAGATTCTACCTGATCAGGAGTCACGCATCTTCGAGCCTGGACGCCCATGGCTTCTGAAACCTTGACGAAATCCGGATTCTGCTGATGTGTATGGGCGAATCTGTCTTCATAGAACAAACTCTGCCATTGTGTGACCATGCCCTGTTCTTCGTTGTTGAGCACGATGACTTTGACACCGATGTTGAACTGGGCAGCAGTCGAGAGTTCGGTGAGAGTCATGTTGAAGGAGGCGTCACCGTCAATGTCGATGACAAGGGCATCGGGTCGGGCAACCTTGGCGCCAATGGCAGATGGCAGGCCGTAGCCCATAGTTCCCAACCCACCAGAGGTGATCATTGAGCGCGGATGGCGCCAGCGGAAGTGCTGAGCAGCCCACATTTGATGCTGACCAACACCAGTGGTGATGACGGTCTTATCCTTTCGGTGAGCAGTCATCTCACTGAGCTTTTCAATCACAGCCTGTGGTTTGATGAGGCTGTCGGGCGTCTGGCGCTCATAGGCAGAGAGCGGGAAGCGAGCTTTCCAGTCATTGATCTGTGCGAACCACTCTGGTCGTTCAGCAACTGGGTTAATGTGAGGGAGAAGAATGGCAAGGTTATCAGCACAGTCGCCTTCGACAGCCTCGGTGGCTTCAACGACTTTGTTGATGTTCTTGGGCATCACCTCGAAATGTACGATACCACCACGACCTTCGAGAGCAGCAGCCTTGGCCTGTGGAGCAAACTTAGCGATGTTTCCGGTGACACGATCGTCGAAGCGAGCACCCATGGCGATGATCAGATCAGCTTCTTGCATGGCCATGTTCGCATATGCGGAGCCGTGCATTCCGAGCATGTGCAGGGATTTTGGATCTAGCTCATCGAATCCGCCCAATCCTTGCAGGGTTGTGGTGACAGGGATATTAGCCTTATCAGCCAGCTCCTTCAACAAAACAGGTCCCTCTGGACGGGCACTGAGACCCTGACCAACATAAAGGACTGGCTTTTTTGACACATTTATCAGCTTAGCTACACGTTCTATGGAAGCTTCTAGCTGTTGCCGGCTAAGTTCACGGGCTGCAATAGAAGCAGCACTGGGGTGTGCTGGTATGCTTGAAGCCATTGGGATAGCCTTTCGAAGGATACCACCTGTGACATCCTTGGGTAGATCAACTAAGACCGGTCCTGGTCGCCCACTGGTAGCAATCTCAAATGCTTCCTTGATGCGCCTAGGAAGCTCACCGACATTCTTTACCATGACGTTCCACTTTGTGCAAGCTCTCGAGATACCGATAACGTCTGCTTCCTGGAAAGCATCCGTACCGATGGAAGTGGTGGGGACCTGTCCGCAGAAGACAACCATTGGAGTACCATCCGAGAGGGCGTCCTGCATGGGGGTAATAACATTGGTGGCTCCGGGACCGGAAGTGACAAGGACTACACCGGGTTTTCCTGTGGCTCGGGCGTATCCCTCGGCCATGTGGCCGGCACCTTGTTCGTGTCGTGGAAGGACAAAGTCGAAGTGATTTGAGTTGTAGATGGCATCGAAAACGGGCAAAATAGCACCACCAGGATATCCAACTGTGATAGAATAAAAGTTAGAAGGTGATTGTTCCTATTAATTCTCAAGTTGACGATTTCTGACTCACATATATGCTTGACACCTAGACGCAGCATCATTTCGTGAAATATCTGACCACCGCTCAGTCCGACAAATCTATGAGATTTTCCATATGTTAGATGACTCAATAAACATGTTGAGCACGTATTTCACTGAACATACGAGTCATCCAGGGCCGGAGCATGCCTCCTATGAAGAGGTGAAATATCGTTTCTGTCAGCATCCTGATTGAATGCCGGGCTGGGAACCGGTCTTGCTTGTCTGTCTCAATCCGTCAGTTTCAACGACATCTCAGAGGACCCAAGTGTAGCAGTCATACGGTGAAGAAGCAGTAGCGGTGCTCTGTCCGCGCTTTGCTGTATCTAGAGAGGCGGTCTTCTGTGACGGCCTTCGGTGCGGTGAGAGAGCAGTGGCTACAGCAGTGGCCGAGAACTGCCTCCTGCTGGCCTGTGATGCGTGTGAGAGGCAATTGGCAGTGCGCAGCGCACTCCTTGACGACCTGCTGGCAGACAGCATCATCGCGGGAGTGTTAATGACGGCTGTGAGGGTAGAACGCCGGGGGTTTGAGTATATGGAGTAGGGTGCAGTGAGTAGCAGTGAATCGAATTGAGGTCAAACTGGGGAAGAGAAAGAAGCGTCTGTCGTCTTTAATAGAGGGCAAGTAAAAACAAATGCACAGGGGGCGGGCAGGCTATGACTCTTTCCGCAATCACCCTCTAGTTCGGCCTCTCCCTTGCTCTGCTCTGCGTTCGCACAGTCACTCACTCACCTTTTTTTCTTGCTTTTCCTTTTTTCGAAGCTAAGGAGAGAGCGGGGCGACCTCGGCCAGTAGAAGGCCGGTCATCGGAGGTTTCGCGCCATACGATTGGTCAGCTAGTAAAATCACGTGAAAAGCACGATATCGCCATCGCAAGGTCACGTGGTACATGGCATGTGATGGTCACATGACATTGGCTGAGTAAGAGATGAGGTAAGCCTTTTAGAAAAAAGGGAAGGAGAGCTCGGGCCAGGAAAAGGTCCGGAGAGAGCGGACATGTTTCACGGCTTCACGGCTTCACGGTTTCATCATTCTGGCCTGGGTAGGGAGGAAGAAAGACGGTCTTGGTCTTGAATAGCCGGCCATAAGCTGGAAGGAAAGATAAGAGAGGTTAGTAGGCGAGCATGTTCACTCCAAGTACTCTGTAGATGCCCATGAGCTGCTCGGGGTTGAAGGCATGCTGTCCATTCTTGAGATTCTTGCGGCACAACCGTCGTTGAGATGGCCCAAAAGACAGAGATATGATGTCTCTCCTTGGCAGTATATACGGAGTATATAACTGTCTTCCCATTTTTGGGCCTCTCTTGTAGTGAATCGCACTGTGGGGGATGATCATTCATTTATATATTCCGTCCAAGCTCGAGAGGTAGCGCTTGGAATCGGCCGAGTTTATTTGCTTTTTTGCTGGACACCCTTGAATGTTTAACAGACAAAATTAACGTGGGGAAATATTACAAGCATGACGACATAGATTAAATAATGTGCATGGACATTCAAATCGGTTTATCCGTCTATCAAATGCGACTGGATTTATACTCAATACTTTCTCGATGTCAACAAAGAACAGGCTTTGTTAAAACAAAGTTTAGGCTATCCGACACCCGAGAGATCGGCTACTTACTTAACTACTTAAATCGACGTCATTACCAAAATCACAACACACAACCCCACTATGGATGCAAAACTCGTGCCAGAAACACAGTCCCTGAGGGATGTGTATGTAGCGGATGCGGACACCCAGCAGTCTCTAGAACCCGAACAACAAGCCAGGTGGAACAACTTGATTAAACAGTTCAAAAGTCTCTATGGTGAAGCGCCTGGGTTTGTCGCCCGAAGTCCTGGAAGAGTGAACATTATAGGAGAGCATATCGACTATTCGCTTTACGATGTGCTCCCTACCGCTTTGAGCGTAGATGTTCTTGTTGCTGTGAAGAGTGTGCCCGCATCTGGCCCAGAGGCAACAGTTAAAGTGGACAATACGGACCCCAGGTTTGCAGCTGGCGAGTTTACTGTCTCGTCGGATCGAGAAGTGGAAATCGATGCATCCAGATCAGATTGGATTAATTACTTTAAAGCTGGCCTCCGAGTAGCTGTTAAGTATCTACAAGAGAAGGACTCGGCCTTTGTTCCGGCAAATATCAAGACTTTGGTCGATGGTAATGTACCTCCCGGTGGTGGTATATCGAGCAGTGCTGCCTTTGTCTGTGCGAGTGCTTTAGCTGTCGTCAAGGCAAATGGCCATAACATCTCCAAACAGGAGCTTTTGGATATTTCAATTGTTTCCGAGCGTGCCGTAGGAGTGTACTCAGGAGGGTCTGTGTGTCTATATTCCCCTGACTACCTTGTGGCAATGGCTAACAGTATGACAGGATGGACCAAGCTGCTTCGATCTTCTCGCAACGGGGATATCTTCTCTATGTCACCTTCTTCCCAAGGTTCAAGGTGCAACATGTGGCCATCCCCAAGGCGTCTACTGATATCACTTTCATGGTAGCCCAGAGCTTTGTAACGTCCAACAAGGCTGAGACCGCTCCTCGTCACTATAACCTTCGAGTGGCAGAGTGCACCCTTGCGGCTGTAATTCTCGCAAAGAAACATAACATCACCCTTCAAAAGGACAGCAGCTCATTAGGCTATAGCCTTAGAAATTTACATCAAGAGCTGATGCGTCAAGATGGCCGTCACGATGACCCATTTGAATACCAGCTTGACTCTCTCATTCTCCTTGTAGAGGAGACCTTCAAGCAAGAACAAGGGTACACGCGCTCCGAAATCGCGGAACTCCTGCAGCTCACGGTTTTACAGGTCGAGGAACAGTTCCTCTCCTCGTTCCCTGTGCAAACGGAAAGATTTTATCTCCGCCAACGAGCCCTGCACTGCTTTAAGGAAGCCCGTCGCGTGCTCGATTTTCGATCATGCCTTGCTCGTTCCCATACGCTCGATCAACATAATTTAGAGTATCTCGGGCAGCTACTTAATGAATCTCAGGCGTCTTGTCGAGATGTTTATGACTGCAGTTGCCCCGAGGTCGATGAACTATGCGAAATTGCACGACGGGCGGGCTCGCTAGGTAGCCGTCTGACAGGTGCGGGTTGGGGTGGCTGTACGGTACACCTGGTCCCTCAGGAAAAGGTCGGGAATGTTACCAAGGCATTGAAGGAGGAATATTATCTGAAGCGATGGCCAGATATGGACAAAGAAAAACTCAAGCAGGCAATGGTCATTAGCAAGCCGTCTAATGGGTCATTTTTGTAAGTCTCCCCTTTGCTTCTTCCGTTTTTTCGCCCCGTTAGAGTATGCTAACATCTCACAGGATTACCGGTACTGCATTATCTGACGCTCAGTGAGAATGGTATTATATCAAATCCCATGTAATATATAATCTAATCACAATAGTCGTGTTAATGGTGGCCCGCGTCTCTTACTCTAGTGAGACTTCCTCCAATTTCTCTAATTCATGGCTGCGGACCTCGGGAACCTGCATCTTTGAAGAATTGCTAGCTTATTCCCGGGAATTGAGTAGTTCAGGAATTTTTTTCCTTAAGAGACCATATCCTCTAGTCTCTCGTAACACAGTATTCCATTCTAGGGTTGCCAACCAGGGAATACAGATACAGCCGTCTGCTAACGGCGACCGTAATATCCTCTTCACGGTCTTCCTCAGACGGAAGTCGGTTCTTATGTAATTCAAGCAAACGAACCGATTGCCTCTGTTCTTCCTTCTTGTTAACAAGATAGGCGTATACATATTATAGAGGCGAAATGCAGCAACTCATTTTTTTGCTGGCGCTTTGGCAAAGAAGGAAGACAGCTTTTGCATGCCTGAAGTATTAACCTTCTTCAGATCCCTTACGCCCCGAGACACACTCGCCTTCTTCTTCTTTTCATCTTCTTGTGCCTTTCTCCTCTTCTCTGCTTTCTCTTCAGCCGTTTCATCGTCTTCATAACCCCGTTTCCTTCTCGACATGTCATACATGGACCTTGACGCTTGGGCTTCTACACGTAGTTTGGCAAGGTTGTGTAGGTACTCATCTAGAGCTGTGAAGTCTGTTGGAGATGATGAGGAGCTTAGTATTTCAGAAATTTTTGCTGACAGATCAGGTTGGAGGTAGGAGGTTTGTATAAAGGAGAAAGCGGTTCGAAGGCGCATAAGATGAGCTATTTCGGGGCTATAATTTGATTTTGGCAGAGGCGTCTCCTCTTGAGAATCTGTCGGCTCGGTAATGGCGGTAGATTGTGAAGTCTGTGTAGTGGTCATCTCTAAAGAGGTCTGAGAATCGCTTGTACTTTGAATGGGCTGGGCATCTTTCTCGTTGTCATTCGTTTCGTCGTTTGATTGCGCACTTGTTAATTTGCTGGCACCGATCATGGGGGGCTCTAGTGCCTGACGCACAAATTTAGCTTCGAGACTAGCAGGAAGCCCGTTCTTAACCATCCTCTCAGCCTTCAGGAGCAGCTCCTCCATAAGCTTCTTCTCACTGAACCTGAACATTATGCCATCACCGTCAATTGTGTCACACACTGACGCCATCCTCTTTTCAATAGTTTCCCTGAATTCCGTGGTATATAGAACCTTCCGCAGGTGAAGAGAAATATCCTCGTTGGCATCTATTATATCGTCTAGCGGTTGGAATAGGGCACGTCCTGAGTTGTGACCAGAAGGCACAATTATCGGTAAAATAAAAAACATAATGTCGACAGGCGTTGCAACGTGAAGTTGACCTGCCTTTGAAATAAACCCATTTTCTCTCGCCGGCTGTCCCTCTGGTCCTGTGTCATTCTCCTCTGTGTCTTTCTCCCTTGAATTGATGAACATGAAGCTTCGTGGTGTGGTGGATGGAGGTGAAATCGAGGTAAACTCAAACACACCCAGCTTCGGGCAAAAATAATACCTGGTCAGTTTGCTCGTCCGGGGATCCTGAAGCTGGATGAATCGCGCGTCTTCGGAGGCTGCGGATGGGAGGATCAGTGTCTTGTAAAACTTCGGAGGCTCAGCAGCAGCTGGCTTGGCCGTCGTCTCGCCATCAGCAGAAACCAATGGCTTCGTCGAGCCCGCTCTCGTCTTCATATTTTTGTGGTTCGCAGGCCAGATCCGCTCAGCTTGGTCCGCCGCTTCATCGCCAGTCGTGAACTGGCCAAAGACAGACACCTTGAAGTTCTTTTCCCCCCTTACGGGGCCAAAAAAACATGCCAGACCCACACGAGCTTAATTAACTTAAAAAGAGGCGCTTGGCGATCACGAAATTGACGCGAGAGTAAAAAGCAAATTATACACGGTTCATCTTTTCCTTTAATTTCCGTCAGCTTTATACGGATCAGTTACCACCTGGGGTTTAAGGTCTGAAGACACTCGACTCTTGTGTTTATGCAGTAGTCTTCAATGGGTGTATGAAATTTGGACTGCGACTTTTGGCGACGTCGCATAATAAAGCGACTGGGGTATGCCGCACACGTGATTGTATCCTGGAAACTTTTCCCCGGCCACAGAATCAATATTTTATCCTGGTTTTTTATCTGAAGTGGCTGGCTATTTGGATCATCAGGTCGATTACGGGACTGTCAGCTGCGTGTTTGTCCTTGCCATGGGCCATTTCTTGCTGTTAAATAAGCAGTGGAAGTTGTTTCATGGACGCCCTTTCCTCTGCTACTCAATTACAGCCAACCCACTTCCACACAACATTCTAGATGCGAGGCATTCGATTTGCGACTATTAAGCAATATTATTCGGGGTTACCTAGTTAAAGAGTGAGTTCGTCTTCTTCCATTCGAGAATTACAAGAAAGAGTTACTAAGATTGTGATAGTGGGTGATATTCCTTGGCCCCCGAAGTCCCCTCATGCTGCGCTGATGTCCTCTCCAAACGGTCGCAAGAAGTTCGAGGAGATCCAGAATAAAAGACGGGCCGGTACTGACTATGGTATATCATCTGCTAAGGCAAGACGAATACTGGACGAGAATATGGAAGATGAAGACGACGAAGACGACGAAGAGACATTACAGCTCAAGCTTGCTGCTATAGAGGCTCGACTGAAGCTGAAAAAATTGCAGCAGAGCAAGGCACGGCTCAAACAGGCTGACTCGGAGACAGAATCATTCGAAGGCCCCTCGGGGATTATAAGCCCGAGGCCCGACGGCCAAGGCTATCATGGAAACCGGTTACTGGGAGAACGGAAGAGGAAGGCTACCGATATGCCATTCCAAGAGAATATACAAGTTCCTCTTTCTCCAATAAAGAGGCCGCCTCCACTAGCACCTCCGGTATCTCCACAAAGGGTTATCCTGGGCATTGACAAGGGGCGCAAGGCACCGGATGTCTCCTTGAGACGTCCCAAAACATTGGGTCAAAATGCTTATGAAAACAAGCAAACAACCGGTAACCGCGCTGGAAATCTCTTTACCAGAGGTAGTAGCCGTGAGACGCAGCTACTACCACCTGATACCACTAATCGCCTTGATAATTTCAAAAGCTTCAGCGACCGGATGCTGGAGAGTAGGGCCAATGATAAGGAGCGAAGAGATAAGTCATGGGCATTACAACGGAAGAGAACCGCCGGTTTTGGTGTTGACAAGAACGAACTGGAGCGGTTCCATGCGGCAGTAAAGGAATCAACCTTTAATTTTGGAGCCGTTCCTACAAAACATGAACGGTTTACCTCTCCCGTACGTGCCGCACAACCATCTTCTACGGAAAATATACCGCCTACGTCACCGTCCAAAAGAGACCGCGGTCAATTGCCGGGGCTTGGCCGAAGTAATTCAGAGACTAGGGCGACCTACATAGCCCGAAGTGAATCATCGTCCTCCACGGGAGCTGAAGTCAAGCCAGCGGACCCAACAAAGTTCGAGCCCTTCTCCTCTTTACATCTATCTACGCGCATTTTACCCCATTCATTCCTTAAACGCACACTCGATTCTAAAACAACCATGCGCATACCGGACCTCCTACGAACAGTAAAGGGGCCAGACTTTGAATCTCCTGAGATAGAGGGAGACTTTGTTGTGTTTGGTATTGTGGGATCCAAGTCGGCACCCAAAGAACATAAAGAGAAGAAAATCGGAGGGGAAAAGAATGACGATGAGTCTGAAGATGGGCATAATGCAAACAAATACATGGTTCTAACCTTGACGGATCTGAAATGGACCATTGACCTCTTTCTATTTTCTACGGCCTTTCCCCGTTACTATAGACTTGCTCCTGGGACCTTAATCGCTGTTTTAAATCCAGCAATAATGCCACCCCCGCGCCATAAACTGGATACAAATGCATTCAGCTTGACATTACATTCATCGGAGGATACAATTCTGGAGATTGGGACTGCCCAGGATATAGGATTTTGCAAGGCGGTTAAAAGAGACGGCAAAGTGTGCGAGTCCTGGATTGACTCTCGCAAGACGGAATATTGTGATTTTCATATAGAAGCACAGCTTCGCAAAACCACGTCCGGCAGGATGGAAGTTAATAGCGGGCCTGGAATTTCGACCAGATTCGGATCTCGATTTACCGGATTCCGCGGCGCAAAACGAGAACAAAACGGCTTTCAGGGGAACCGCATGCGGAGTAATACGGATAATGGAGGAAGCTATGACCGGGCAACAGGTACCAGATACTACGTTGCTCCAGCTGCAACTTCAACTGGCGGAAACAGACAAAGCCAATTTCCAGGCAGAAATGGCACTACATCCAGTCTACTAGATGCAGATGACCCATTTATAGATGCTGGATCTTTCGACCGAGGAGGAAATACAAAAGCAGAACGACTACGGAAACGTCTTGCAGACCAGGAAAGAGAGCGTACCATAGCTAGGTCACTGGGAGAATTCAAGGGGGTTGGAGCTGAATACCTTCGGGCCCAACACAAGGACATTAACGAAGCCGAAGGTAAAGGCTCTTCGACTACTGTGACCGCTAACTCAAACCCTACCAACAATAAGAGCGGAAGTGATAGCAGTTTTGGAAACGATCCTTTCCTTGGCCTCGACAACCTCCAAAAAAACGCAAAGGGCATCAAACTTAAACGCGGCAAGGACGGTAATGCGCAGACAACAGTGAAGAAGACGAGGTTTATTACTGCTAATGGCATCAGAGAGGCTGGTAGAGATAGCCTTGGACGGGCCACACGGGATGCAACGGATTATAATGATGACTTGGACATTGTATAGTTTAGACACGAGGGGTTTTACGCCATTTCCTATACCTTACTAGGCGTTTATCTTTGTTTGGAGGCAGATTCAATGATAACTTGTTTTTATTATCCTAACTTTGTAATCTTGCCATGCTTCATGAAAACCTAGGTGATTACCTCCTCTAAATAGTAGAACACTCAGGAACTAAGTACGAGGGTACAGAGTAATCACAAAGCACTAGGTATTGATAGCTTTATACAAATTATTAGTGTCTAGATAAATACGCATATTAGCTATAGTGACTTTAACGTAACTGGTATTGGTACTAATCTCACACTATTCTATCTAAACGCGCACATTTGCGGTGACCCCCATCCATATGCCTGTACACAAAGACGGCAACAATTTAGCTTGCACACGGGAATAAGCTACAAAACAATACAAATTCAAAAAAAGCAGTAACAAAATAACCACATCCTGAGACCACTTAGAGCCACGTTCTCCGCCACTCCGTCCATTGATAGGCAATTTTTATGGTATCTTGTAAACAAACCAATGGCAAAAAGAACATATGAAATAAAAGACTGGAGCCAATATCAGGTCATAATGACAGCTGGTAGCTAGAAAGGAAAGGGTGAAAGGAGAATGGGGGAATTTGAATAGGGATGAATGATTACAAAAGACCATAAATAAGAGAGTAGAATGAAAGAAAGCCAAGGCTGAGGTTTGGAAAAAGGAAAGATCATGAGCATGCAGTCGTTGAGGAAAGTGAAGAAACAAGAAAATACCGAGTAAAGGGGAGGGGGAATAAAAGCGACGGGAAATGAAAAAAGAGAGTATGAATAGAGAAGGAAAATTAACTCCGGGGCGGCTTATCGAAAGACGATGGCAGGCGGTTTTAGTGGCTGCGAGACTTCTTTGAAGCGGGGTTGGAGTTGCCATCGATGCCTCTCTTCTTGGTCTTGGTGGGCGTGGAGTGAGATTTGCCTCTGCGCCATCTGTCAAAAGGACTAAAGCGTTTTGCAGTTGGAGTCTCCGGATCACGATGTTCGGCTTCAGGTTCAGAGCCTGTCTTGAGGGCATGGGAGCGGAGAGAGCGTCCAGAAGCAAGCGGAGATGAAGGGGTATCTAATTGGGTGATTTGCCCTTGAGGAGTGATGGGATTATCTGATTCAACTTCTGCATGACCAATGGCTGGTTGGTCGACAGTTTCAGCTGACTCTTCAGCCGGCTCTTCAGTTTGCTCCTCCTCTTCTTCAAAGATGGTTGAAGGGGTGCTTGGTTCTTTTTTCTCCTCACGAACAGCAGGAGTAGCTGTAGCCTCAGGAAACAGGACACGAGGTTTGATGGAAGAGCGGGTTAGAGGGCGGATGCGGGGTATAGACTCAGTTGTGAGTTCGCTGCGAGAGGCCAAAAGACCCAAGTCATCGTCGTCACCTTCTTCCTCCTCTACCTCTGGCTTGAACTTGCGGAACACTTTCTTTCCTCGGCTAAAGAGAATAATGAGCAATCAATCATACGTAGTTGAAGAGAAGTCTGGGTGCACTTACAAAACATAAAGTAATCCGTCATCTCGATGTATAGCCTTGTCTACCTTCTTATCCCGTTTGCGGCTGCTCTCATCGAGTTTTCTGCGTCTACCAGCGTCTGCCGAGACCTTGGAAGAGGATGGTTCACCATCAGCGGGCTTGCTGCGGAAAGGATTGTCCGGGTTATTGTTCACTTGTGGAATTCGATCTCGAGAGTCGGTGAAGATAGATATAGGCTGTTGGCTAGCTTGCTGAGGGTCAGCCTCAAAGCTCTCAAGTGAGAAGCCTGAGTATTTTTTGCTTCTGGAGCGCTTCGGCATCATGGCTGCTGAGTCTTCGTTGGATTTGGAGCTGCTTGAAAACAGAGTGCGAGCTGTAGAACCAAAGTCTTCGATCTGCTTCTTTCGAGGAGTCTTCGCTGGCGTAGGCAACATTCCGTTGGCAGCTAAGCTGCTGTTGATATTGGCCTCCATTGTGCTGCTGTGTGAAGTAGAAGAAGAGGAAGGAAGAGAAAGTGAAAAGGAAACAGGCTCAGATCTGATTCTGCTCTTTGGTTGTGGTGAAAGAGAAGGGGAGTTCATGTCCTGTCTTTCACTTCTTCGCTTAGGAGAGCCAGGTTGTGAGTGTGGTGGAGAGTAAGTAGCTCTGCCACTAACGCCAAGCTGGTGTAGCTCCTGGTCGCGTCTTAAGGTGTGCTCTTTGATAAGGTCCGCGGTGCTCGCGTCTGGAGCAGCAGCAGAGTCATTAAATAGGTGTTGCTGGTCCGCAATGCGTTTGGAGCGGCGAGGGGAATATGGCTCGTAGTTATCGTACCGAGAGCCATAGCGAGGAGTGGGAGGAGGCCGAATGGCGGATGACGGCGGCGGAGTGGTAGTCATCGTTGCGTGGTTGCTGGTTACCTGGTTACCAGGACAAAATAGGGTGTTTGTTGTATGTACGGGGATCTTATCGCTGTCCTCGACTATCACGTCCTCATGGGGCTGGGAAGATGGCTGGTTCCGGGGAGGAAACTGGCGGTAAAGCGCGCTTTCGATGCTCAAGTACTCGCCACGGTCCCTTTCACACTATTCTCACTGTGATATGTGACTCTCACTGCCTATTTGCCTGTTCACTTTGCCTTCTGCTGTGTCCGTACACGTTAGTGAAGAAGCAGGAAATCTGGTGGTTGGCGATGGATGATGTTGAAAATTGCCGTTTTAGTCTTTCCAGCCACACAAAACCAAAAAAGGAAAAAGAAAACAGGGACGCGCACGGCCCACTAACAACAAAGATTAAAAAGGGTTTAGCGTGATTCCGCTCCCACTTTTGGCATTTAAAGATAGAAGACAAGCAGCCGAAGAGGGACAGACGAGAGACAGTAGAAAAGGGATACGGAAGACGAGCTACGAGAGATGGCGACGCCTATTGAAGAGATGGACCGGCTGCGGCTACAGGAGAAGGAAGAGGATAGGTGGAATGCTCGGGCGGAACAAGGTTCGGGACGGGCAAAGGAGAGCTATCAATATACCAGTGAAGAGGCACAGGAAGGGGACGATAGAGAAGCAGCTCTACGAGCAGAGCTGAAGTCGGTACGAGATATCAATGTCGTGATAGAAGGCGTTGTTGAAAGCCTGGAACGCGCAAAGGGTAACATGGAGGTACGGATTTTCTATATGAACTAGAAGAGCCAGTTTGCTGACATGGGTCTGTCCAGAGCGTTGCCCGGACGGTTTCTTCCGCCTCTACCCTACTTGATACGTGGACTCGCATCCTTTCCCAGACAGAGCATAACAGAAGGCTTGTCTTAGACCCGTCGTGGCAGGGTGCTACTCAAGACATGGCCGATATAGAGACCGAGGCCCGTGAGCGACAACAGGAGGCAGAACGAAGAGAACTAGAGTTGCAAGAGCGTAAACTAGCACAGGAACGCAAAGCTGAGGAAGAGCAGCGGAAGAGGGCTGCACAGGCATCATCAACCACCAGGGCGAGACGCGGCATTGTGAGGCCGTCGACGACACGGACAGGAGTGAGTCGCACTCAAAGTATATCTAGAACACAACCGGGGCAGCCATCTACACGAGTACCGACGACTACTTCCAGGGGAATACCCACTGCCAGAAGAGCTGGTGTTGAGTCTGGTAGAAGCTCAGGGATAGCAGGAGGCCGGGGGAAGGTAAGGGGGCCGTGAGGAAGCCGCTGCCTCGGCGGATGTAAATAGACCGACAGATTTGATACCCCCAAAAAATGCTAGAAATGATTCATCATTATAGGAACGAGCTACCATTATACCATGAAGAGTAAAAAACACAGTTAGTCTCATTAAATATACGCACTGTTAAATCCTTTGAGAGAAGCTATCCTTGCCTATAGCATAGTGACATCTCGCCAAGCCCACCCGCGTCTTAAGCTCTTCGGCATAGAAACACCAAAAAACTAAGTTACATCATCAGTTGACCGCATAGAAAGGCAGCAACAATCATAGCTGTATACATAAAACTACCAACGCTTCTCCCCATGAGCACCACCTAGACTGTATCTTGACCTGCCCTAGCGACCATGAACTTTGCGCCCTACCAGGACCAGTCCCCCGACATCGAGCGCGCGCTCTCCCCTCCCCTCGCAAATGCCAACCGCATACATACCGCTTCTCCCCGTCACACACCATCACCGCTAAGCCAAAACCACCCAAGGAACTCGTCGAACCTAGAAAGAAACACACAAAGTAATGCGCAGGGGTTTGGATCCGGCTTTGGAAGAGATGTCGAGGGAGGACGTATGAGCCTGGGCGCGTTCGAGACCAGTCTCCCGTTGCGCATGGATTATGAAGCTATGCTTGCATATCTCTTGCTACCACCTGCAGGAGGCGTGTTTTTACTTTTGGTAGAGCATAAGAGTGATTATGTACGGTATGGATTTTATCTCCTCTATCTTGATGTTAGCCAGAACATATGTATGTGCTAACTAGTGCTGAAATAGATTCCACGCCTGGCAATCTAGTTTGCTTTTCACCTTCATGTTTGTACGGATACCTTTCTTTTTATATATTGGTACTTGTATTTCTTTCGTTCTCGTTTCTAACGAAGACTAGGTTATTCATATGCTCTTTGCTTGGTCAAGTATTATATCCTGGTTATTGTTTCTATTCAACCTTGGCCTCATTGGGTTTCTGAGCATGCATGCCTACCGCGACGGTAAGTGGATATCTTGAATTCACAACTAATATAATACTGACATCAATATAACTAGTTGATTCCCTGGAACACTATCAAGTTCCTATCTTTGGGCCGTTGGCTAACTCTTTTGTTGATGATGAGTGATGATGCCTCTTATAAGACGGGCCTGCTATATTATTTTGATCTAGGGCCTGGTGGTTATTCACATTTACTCTAATGCCTGTTGCTCACTAATTTTTACATTTTGTCTGTTAATATGCTTCTCCATCATTTTCTTGCTACCCTATATGCATCTTTGGATACCTTTGTCTCGTCTTCTCTATCTAGCATGTACATTTGTACTCTCTTCGATGCCTACGAAGTTTGCACTAATTAGCTCTTTATTTGTATATATCATAGAAGAATATACATAATTTACATTTATCACTCCCAGGAAATATTCTGAAGGTAATCATAGAAACATGGGCTGTATTATCCACGAAGTCATAACTAACAAATTGAAGTCATAAAAACAAAGGGAAATAAACAATTCAACTCGCTCACAGGGGAAATAAAGAGATACAGATTAGCCTTGCTGACGAGAATGACTTGCGTAGCAACAAATGGAAATGTTATAAAGAGGTATTGAGGAGGTTTGTGGCTGAAGCAAGTTCAAATGGTCATCAACTTGAGAGATATCCAGCGGGCTGGAAAGGAGTGTATTTGCGGGAGGCGAACACAAGTGTAGAAATTATGATTGGAAATGCATCGTTACAAGACACAATCAAGCACATAGGGCAGATAAGTGAGTAAAAAAGGGGGAGAATCAGGGATATTGGAAGAAGAAAATGAGAACCGGCATTATTGTCCTCATATTGACCGAAAATAAGCGTACCAAGATTGTGCAATCAATCCCGATAACAAATGGGTATAGTAAATCGAAAGGCTCAATGACTAAAAAGCTGTAAACGAGCGATTTGGAATTGGAAAGGTGGAATGAGGGGATTAGCAAGGTTGAAGGTAATTGCTAGGCACTAGGCCTGGACGGGTTGGCTGGTTGGTGATCTCAGCCTCCCACCACCCATCGTCTTGGTGCCTTAGAACAGCAAGAATATCTCCTTTAGCAAATCCAAGTTCTTCGGGGATGGCTGCAGTATAGGAATACATTGCACGAGCTAGATGTAGAGTTAGACATGAAGGGCTCATTATCGACGAGGTAAATATGAAGTGAGACTCACCAAAATGCAGAATTGGTCTGCCGTCACGGCTAATTGTTGGAGCTTCTGCCATTATCACACTTCTGCTTCCTGAATGCTGATCCTGGGCGCTATGATTGTAATCAGGAGTAGCGCCATAGTACATGGAGTGAGGACGTTGTTGCTGATGATGGCCATAGCCATTCCCGCCCTGGTAGCCTCCCTGGTAGCCTCCTTGGTAGCCTCCTTGGTACCCACTCTGGTACCCACCCTGGTAGGCGGAATAGCCGTCATTATGACCTCCCATATGCGAGCTCGCGTCATTGGTCGAGAGTTGGAGCTCCATGCCGCTTGCACTTGCTGGCCGTTCTGGTCTTCTGAACTGGGGCTGAGGAGAGGCTGACCGTCTGATATTATTTGGTGGTGGATCATTCCGGACTTCACTGCGTGTATCGGGCCTCACCTCATTTCGTGGTGGTTCGCTTCGTACTTCCTGCCTAACATCCTGCCTCGGGGGCTCAGTTCGTGCCTCTTGCCTGACTTCTTGTCGTAGCGGCTCAGCTCGCGCCTCATGCCTAACCTCGTTCCTTGGTGGCTCGACTCGTGTCTCTTGTCTTACTTCATTTCGTGGTGGTTCATTGCGAACTTCAGTACGTATGGTGTTTCTAGTCTCTGTTCTAGACTCGTTACGTACTTCTGGCCGCACATCGTTTGGAGATGCTTGACGAGAATATTGTGGAGAACGAGAGGGCTCTCGGACAATCTTGGTAGGGGTGGCAGATTGTGAGTGCGAGTGCCTATACCTGCTATTCACACTCTCAGATTTATAAGCCGGGGCTCTTTGCTGAGAGGCATTGCCGAGTTGAGAACCTGGACGAGTAGTAGTATTCTGTGGTGGCTGGGGGCTTGGTGACCGCTTAGGAATAGGGGATGTAGCTCTCGGGATGACCTGATCAACAGTATTGGCTCTTTCTCTAGTACGAACTGGTTTGCTAAATAGACTTTGAGTCTGACCCACATATTTGCGGGTGGTTTTGTGCATTTGTGCAGCTGTAAAAGCAGGCGATGGGGCATCTAGGCGCTTCACAGGCGTGTCCTTGTAAGATGGAGGAGGTCCTTCACGGTGAGAAGTAGAGGGCCTATTTGATGCTGGGTAGAGCAGGGCCGAAGCAGGGGCGGAAGCAAGGCCGAAGCTGAAGCGCAGCAGGAGCCTGAGCCTGAGC
>NW_003345201.1:3336829-3411811 GCF_000150975.2 Nannizzia gypsea CBS 118893
GTTAGTAGGTTTGGCTTTACCAGCAGTATCAGGGGATGCAACATCAAACACATTATTTCCAACGTTAAGTTGGAAATTTGCTCGAGGATCTACAGGCTCCGGGCTGGGCCCACGACGGTTCGAACCCAAGTCAGATTGGGTTCCCATGAGGGCTCTTGTCTGTTTAGGGGGTGCAGCCCAGGTTCTGCGATTCTGTGCTGGTGCGGGAGCAACAGACTGCGTTCGACGATCCTTTTCATGTTTGCTCTTTCTGCGGAAGGGGCTATTGCTAAAGAAACCACTCCGTTTCTTCTGGACCTCTTTGGCTGATGTCGCAGTGGCGGGTACCTGAGTCTGTGTAGGGGCAGGGGCGGGAGCTGGGACGGGAGCGGGAGCAGGGGCTGTAGCAGGAGCAGGGGCCGGAGCAGGGGCCGGAGCTTTGGTTTGTGCAACCCTAGGAGCGGGCACGGGAGCGGTAGCAGGCTGTGTACTAACAGGCGTGTACTTAATTGGTGATTGATAGTTACTCGGCGGATCCATACTCGAGAAGGACGTGGGATTAGAGAGGTCGCTTTGTGAGTCTCTACCTGATGGGGTAGCAGAACTCCTTTCTGATGGTGGCCCAGGGCGGCAGAACATCGTCATACCATCGGCTGGATATTCATTATGCGGAATACTGACGGGTATGTCACCATGCTGGCTTGGTTGGTAGTTAGGAGGGACATGCTGTTTTCTCCTTGGTTCTGATGCAAGGGGCGCAACAACTGGAGGCGGAGCAGAGAGCTTCTTCTGAGGAGTTGCAATGTTTTCACGGTTTGACTGAGCAGGGTGAGCAGATGGAATCATATGATGGGCTAGCTCCGAATCGGGGTCATGGTGAGATTCGTAGGTAGAAGGCTGGGGTGAGGAGCTTCTATATGCTGGATTGATAGTGCGCTGGAACTGGGCAACAGAGTAGTTTTCCTCCTCTGATGTCTCGGAGGCTGTGTCGTTCAGATCACCCCTGCAAAAGTTGATATACTTAGGGGCATCAGGAATCTCCTGTCCAGTGGACTTCTCCTTAATAAAGGAAGCAATATCCTTCTCAACCTCGCAATCCTCAAGCGAGACTCGAATCTTTTCGCAGGACTGGAAAATATGTTAGGTTCTGATCAGTGTTTATTCTTCATTCATCACTTACAGCATCATCACTAACGCATGCGGTTGATGCGATGTTGGCATAATTCCACAAACTGCTCTTTGAAAAATCCAGTCTCTCCTCCTCAAGGTCTTGGAATTTCTAAGACAGTAGTCAGCGGTTAATATCACTCTTCCAAACAAGAGCTGTGGTAAGTATTACTTACGTCACATGCAGCCTTCCACTCTTTATTCCACCGACCAGTAGTGTCCTCTAATACCTTAATCGCAGCTTCATATTCGCTACTGTTTGAGGCTAATTGAATTTGGGTTTTCTCAAGTTTTGCCTTATTCTTACGCTCTTCCTGTCCCATGACCATATGGCCTTGGGCGAGGTATCCTTTAATCCGCAAACAGTCCTGTTCATATCTATCTCGTGACTAGGATATAGATTAGCATCAAGCAACATGGCTGGGTGTTTCTAAGGGGCATACCTTGTTCACCGCGTGTGTTTGCTGCATCTTAATCTTTAAAAGCTTCTCAATGCCATTCTGTACAATCTTCCTCCTCTCCTTCATTCCACCGGCGAATGCGGCCAGTGGTTCTTCCAGCTCGGTCTTCATCTGAGATGCAATCGCAGAGTGTGTCTTGCCTATTATCTCTGTCTCTCCTCTGACGGTATCCAATGACGACCGAAGTGTCCCTGACTCGTGTGCTCCAAGGGGTTTGCGGCAGAGCGCCAGGAGCTTCCTAGCGTACTCATCCTCGATCGCGGCTCGTGCTATGCAAGCATATCAGCAACCTTCTAATCCACCAGTCCGCCTCTCTTCCAGCTGAGTAACTCACTGCTGTAGAATGACCGCAGTTCGTCGCACGTTAACTTTGCATTGTGCATGCGTTCGAGCATAGGCAGGACGCCAGCGTCATCTTTGCCCCAGAAGTTATTCGCAACTAGAACGGTAATCAGCCGAAGCTCCAAGGACAAGGTTGCGATTGTAGAAGTATCAACTTACATGATAAGGAAATAGAAGGAGCATCCGCCACTGCTGCCGGCATCGTTCCAGATGTAGATATGTCGCAGGTAACTTCGGGGGTTTCCAAGGTCTATATCCTTTGAGCTTCTTTTTGTGATTTTTTTGTTATACTCTTTGTAGATATCGTTGTCGTAGCAAGTAAAGAAAAGCAAAAGAAAATCGTAAATCGTAACAAAAAGTGAGTGGTAGTTATCAGGGGGAGAGTATGTGGGAGGTGATGAGAGTCATGAACAGTAAGTAAAAAGAGAGAGAGAGCCAGCGCCTCGAGCTTGTGCAAGTCGTTGTGTTTACCCGTTTCGGTTGCCCGGAGCAACATGTCACGTGATGTTTATATAAGCAGAGTGCGCAAGTGGCTCTTTTCACCCACCGCACCCTTTTTTTCTGCCTCTTGTGTCCGCCTTTTTCTTCTTTCTTCAACCTCAACTTTCGAACTTCAACTTCAACTTGCAACTTCACGAAGACCAAAAACACGCAAGACTCTCACAGCCGACACCAGGACTTCTTCGCGAGCAAAGAAACGAGACTTAGACGGTCTGATCTGCTTTCCTCAATCAACAGGATCGCGGCACTGCAGTTTTGCATCTCTTGTTTGACGCCATCGACTATCAAACACACGCCCGCCGTTACGAGAGAGGTTCGCTTGTCTGAGGTCACCCTGCAGCAAACCACAGTTGCCAATCAACCCGTTGCACTGCGCTTCTATCTTATATTTTATTTACTTATTTATCCCTCTGCCTCCCTCTCTCTTGCCCTGTTCACTGTCAAACGTCCAATCACGATCAGATCAAATGATCGCGTCTCCTAGATGACCTTCCCTTCCCCTTCTCACTCCGCCCAATCTTCGATTGCTTCCGGCTCCGATCAGCCCTCTACTGCTCGATCTTCGAGACTACAGCCGTCAGCCTGGGGCGTTCCTTCGTCTCAAGCCTCTGTCCGTCGCCCTCTCACCCTTGCGACAGCTAACCTATCTTCTTCAACCGGCACATCATCTCCGTCTCGCCGGACGCCCGCCGCAGGCTCAGTTGCATCGCCATCCCACACTAGCAACCCAACGCCTGCTCTCGGGCCTGCCACGTCTCCATTGACCTCGACCTTCTCCGCCATCCTGAGCTCGGCCTCTCGACTCCCAGCTGCACGTAGTAACGCTTCGCCAGCTCCAACTCCTTCCCCCTTCGCTTCTCCTTACCAAGCTGGCGCACAGCACTCTTCACAGCAACAACAACCACAACAACAATCAATTACATCCCCAAAATCTACTACACCACTTCCCCCTTCAGCAGTCTCGCACCTGGCGACCCCAACGGCTTCCGCACCAGGAGGAGGAGGTAGTGGTGGGGGTGGAGGAGGCGGAGGTGGTGGTACTGCCGTGTCAAGGGGCGCCACGTTCTCTCCTCTGTTGACCGGCAACGCGGTCGGGTCTCCTACTGGGTTTCCATCTGATAAACCGTCTTCTGCGATCGTGTCGTCAACGGGTGGCGCTAGCTCGAGTCAATCATCACTCTCTAAGATATCAGTCGTTCAAGTTTTCCTTCTGCTTGACTCGATCAACGAGAAAGAAGGGAAGGAGAAGTGGGAAACCAAAGCTGCACAGATTCACAGGGTTAGATATTCATCACTTGAAACCATTCATTCCATTTTTTATTACACGAATCAATGACTGACTTGTTACTTATTTAGCTTGTAAACTCCAACGGTATGGAAGTGTTTTCAAAGTACTTTCGCCGTCTGCTGTCAAGCAATGCTGGCCAGATATTTTCTGGAACCAACAAAAGTGTTGACAATTCCGGAAACTACCCTTTACTGGTTCAGGAGGTTCAGAAGGTGGCTCTTGACCCTGACCAGGGTCGAAAGATAGCGGAGACTATCGATACCTCAGAAGGTGACATATTCAGAGACTTTGATCTCTCTACCTTCCTTGACCATTTTAAACTTGACCCCATACTTAAAACCGCTCTCACTCTCGCATTTAAAAATGTCACCAAGTCTGATCTTCGTACCAAAGGTAGGATAATCCTAATAACATCGTCATTAGTTAACTTTCAGCATACTAACTCTTTATAGCCGACGCAATACTATCGGCATCGCTCCCTCAGTTCCTCCAAAGCCTCTCCACTATCTCAGATTCCAATAAAGACTCAACGCCATCCTTTATTGCTCTTACCATAGAACGACTTATTTTTAATCCGCCTCGTAATTTTAACGATGATATGAAGAGGAAATTGGTTTATGACGTTCGCATACGCTACCAAAATGCCGATTCTGAGGTCCCAATCGAGGTAGATTCGGCTTTGCAGATGTTTTCCCTCACAGATCCTCGACTCTCGCTTGTGCGCCAAATCCAGGCTCGTGGCCCTCAATCACTAGGAGATCCAGATACCATGCTTGACACTATCAAAGCCGCCGGTTCGGACACATTTAGCGGGGAACAGATTGGCAATGCAATTCTCTTCATTGTACTTTCTCAATCCTGGCAACAATATCCACTCGACCTTTTAGTCTCAACTCTTCTAAAGCAACATGCTTCTCAGCCGATAAACTGGCCCGATGCTGTACGGCAGTTTGACAAAGATGGTCTTCGCGTTGACAACTCCCAGTTCTCAAGACTATTCAATGCGCTGCTCCCTGTTGCCCAGGAGGAGAATTCACTAGACCTTCAGATGCTTTGGGGGGGTGACTGGGCTCATAAGAATGCTCAGTTCTCCTTTTTGACCGCCTTCCTCTCTGCTGGAATTGATACACCTGGCATCGATACCTCCCAAATACCTAACTTCCGCTCCGCCTTCAATCCTGATATCTTTGACGATGCGTCCGAAACCGTCAAACTTCAAGCTGAACAAACCAAGAACAACCCTCTCCGCTCCCTTGATGCTACAAAAGCGATTTTTGACCTAATACTTGTCTCGCCTGCAACTTGGGCCCTTCCAGAGAGTCAAAACTTTGTCAAAACTATCCTCCAACATGATCTCCCTACTTTCCTCTGTTCTGCGTTTGTCATTCCCCAGCCGTGGACCAACGTTCAGCATAATTTCCTCGTCAGGTCGTTCATGATATTCATTTTGAAGCGTCAGGATGGATACCAGTTTGCTCTTCACGGAGTTTGGAAGCTTAATCAGCAATGGGTGGGAGAGCAATTGTTCCATGCTTTCACCCAAGATCCATCTTGTACCGATCTCATTTATGAGCACGCTGTTGAGCACGGTTGGCTTGATTATTTACTGGATTTCACGAACGGACTTGCTATGGATCTTGCCTCTCTTGCCCACCAGAAAGGTTCGTTTGATCTAGAGCAGTGGGTGAAGGGGACAGCTGGCAAAACTCCTGTTGATATGGGCGGATTACTGGCCAAATTCCTCAGAATTAAAGCCGAAGATGAGTTGCGAGTACAGCGAGGGGAACAACCAACGCCACAAATGGTCAGCCTATCTGTTAAGACTGTATTTGCGCTCTTGATGATTCTGGAAGACTACATAACTGACCATGAGAACCTTACGCCTATTCAACGGATCTGCCTTCAAACTTATCCCAGACTCATCAACTATGGCGAGGGGTTTGACGATGTTATTGAGGCTAACAGTGTCCGAGGAAATGCTATTCCTGAGGATGTAGACAAGAAGATGCGTGATCTCTTTGGGAAGATGTATCATGAAGAGCTCTCGCTCCGAGAAATCCTTGAGCTTATGAGACGATACAAATCCTCCCGTGAGCCTGCAGAACAAGATCTTTTCACTTGCATGGTTCATGGTCTCATCGATGAGTACCATTGTTACCATGAATATCCGCTTGAGGCTCTCACAAAGACTGCTGTGATGTTTGGAGGTATCATCAACTTCAAGCTTATCTCGGGCATACCCTTAAAAGTTGGTCTTGGGATGATCTTGGATGCTGTACGCGAACACGAACCTCATGAATCCCTTTACAAATTCGGTGTTGAAGCCATCGAACAGTTAATCAGCCGTTTGCCTGAATGGGTTGGATTCTGCAGCCTTCTTCTTCAGATCCCAAGCCTTCAGGGATCGAATATCCACCGCAAAGCCGAGGAAGTCCTCCGTGAACAGGGCCACCACCCAATCAATGGTGTTGATGGAGCTGAAGTTAACGGTGTGGCTGATGGGCTGTCCCTTGCTAACGGCAATGTCAATGAGCTCGTCAACGAAGGTTCACCTCATAAATTCCAGTCTCTACATGTAGGACCTCCGCTTCGGCCAGATATCTATAAAGAGCCAGATGAAGACACCCACGATAAGATCCTTTTCATCCTCAACAATGTTTCAGAACAAAATATCAAGTCGAAACTTCAAGACCTTCGCGAAAGCTTAAAGGATGAGCATCATCAATGGTTCGCCTCGTACCTAGTTGAGGAACGAGCAAAACTACAACCAAATTTCCAACAGCTGTACCTGGACCTTTTGGAACTTATTGATGACAAGACGTTATGGGCAGAGGTACTTAGGGAAACCTACGTCAGCTCCATCAGGCTGCTTAATGCTGAGTCGACAATGAATTCAACAATTGACCGTACCCACCTAAAGAATCTTGGTGGCTGGTTAGGGTCCCTGACGATTGCAAAAGATAAACCCATCAAGCACAAGAATATTTACTTCAAGGAGTTGCTTATCGAAGCATTCGATAGCCAACGTCTTACTGTCGCCATTCCGTTTACCTGCAAGGTCCTGAGCCAAGCCATGAAGTCATCAATTTTCAGGCCCCCTAACCCCTGGTTAATGGACATTATCGCTCTATTGATCGAAATCTACCACTTTGCCGAATTAAAGATGATCCTTAAGTTCGAAATTGAGGTCCTCTGTGGAGATTTGGAGCTTGACCACAAGACAATCGAGCCCTCGACCTGTATTAGAGAACGCCCAGCCCAGCTCCATGAAGGATTACCTGTCGCTTGCCTTCCGGAGGGATTGGAGGCATTTGATGATATGTCACTCGCCGGTATGAGCCGTGGCATTCGAACTGAACGGATCTCTCCCTCTTCCATTATTTCAAGCCTTCCTAAGCTCGACCAAATCTTGGTTTTCCCACCATCCGCTGATCCCAATACTCTAAAACAAATTGTTCATGGTGCTGTTGAACGTGCAATTGCTGAAATTATTGCACCAGTCGTTGAGCGCTCGATCACCATTGCGTCCATCTCAGCCGCTCAGTTGATTTTGAAGGACTTTGCTATGGAACCAGATGAGGAAAAGGTTCGCCAGGCAGCAGGCACTATGGTTCGTGCTCTTGCCGGTAGTCTTGCTCTAGTTACCTGCAAGGAACCCCTGAAAATGAGCATGACGAACTACATTCGTATGATTCAGCAAGAATACTCGGATCAACCAATGCCAGAAGGCCTTATCCTTATGTGTGTGAACGATAACTTAGATGCTGCTTGCGGTATCGTTGAAAAGGCCGCTGAGGAAAAATCTCTTCCGGAAATCGAGAAAGTTATTGAATCACAACTTGAGGCCCGTAGACGCCATCGTATCGCGCGACCCAATGAAGCATTCATTGATCCCTCCATGAGCCGGTGGGCATTGTTTATTCCGGAACCATACAGACAGGTTCCTGGAGGATTAAACAAAGAACAGCTAGCCATATACGAAGAGTTCGCTCGCCAGTCGCGTGGAACAGGTCCAACACATATCCAGCATGCGTCAACAGACTCGGGCAAACAAATCCCAGACGTTCTTCAAGAAGCTTTCCCAGGCATGCCTAACTTGAGCACCCCAGCAGACCAATCTGCAATCCCCCACCCTGCTAGTAGAGGGCCGCAGGACGCGGATGTTCAGCAACAGGCGCTTTCTGGCACCCAGCCACAGATAAATGGCTTTTTAGAAGCGTCTACTCCTCGCGAGAAAATTGACGGGCTTGTCGTTGACCTTCAGCACACCACCCGATCCGAAAAGGATGAACATATCAAAGACATTGCAAGGGATAGCCCTATCTTGCATTCGTACAATCAAGTCCTCCGAGCTATTCTCTCATCGCAGAATGGCGAAGATTTGGCAAGATTGGCAGCTATGAAAATATGCAATGCTCTTTACACTCAAACCGAGAAGACCCTTGAGATAGAAGTTCTCGTTCATTTGTTGACCAAGATATGTGAACTCTCGTCACTTGTGGCAAGATATGTATGGGCAGTTCTCGCTGAGGTTGATGATGGGCAAATGTTTAATGTCCCAGTTACTGTTGCTCTTATCGACGCTGGACTGATGGATCTTCACCGAATTGATATGAATCTTGCCAAACTCATCAAGGACAAAAGTCATACCGCACTGGAGCTACTATCAGCACTAATGAACCGCGTCCTACTGAATGATGAGCCTTCAGCACTACGATCTGACTTCTCCGGAAGTTTGGATGCATTGAACCAATGGGTTGTCGAAGAACCTGAGCTTCCCCTTGCTCGTGAGATCATTCAGACCCTTCGAGAGTCGGGTATTCCAGAATCAGCCAACACTCTTTTGAGCGACTTAGCTCGATCGAAGAGAGACCAGATGGAGTATATCTTCAGTGAATGGATTGGCGTATACAAGTTCCCTGGATCCAATGAAAGAATGTATAGCGCTTTTCTGAAGGACATGCATCACCGACAGGTCATGAACACACAGGAGGATTCGGCCCTGTTCTTCAGGCTCAGCATTGATATATCTGTCGCCATGTTCGAGCACGAGTATCAGAACGTCAGTGGAAACATCGACGAGGCATTCTTGTATATCGACGCTCTCGCCAAGCTGGTTATATTGTTGGTGAAATTCCAAGGCGACGCTGATGGTGCCGTAAAGGCTAGCAAGTCTGCCTACTTGAATTCCATCCTCTCTCTGCTGGTCTTGGTACTTAACCACCATCAAGTCATGCGAGGCGATAGCTTCAATCAGCGAGTATTTTTCAGACTCTTCTCAAGCATTCTTTGCGAGTATGCCGCCAGTGGCCTTGCACAAACAGACCAGCACAATGGCATGATGCTAGCGTTTGCAGACAAGTTCTTGTCACTCCAGCCTAAACATGTACCAGGTTTCATCTATGGATGGCTATCGTTAATCTCTCATCGCGTGTTTATGGCTGAGATGCTTACCTTGGATGATCAGATGGTAAGTCTATACCTTTCACTGCTCATAGTTTTAATGGTTTTACTAATTGTATTTATAGGGCTGGGAACCTTTCTGTGAAATAATGCAAGTACTGCTATCATACATCGGTGAACAGCTTAAATCCGCATCTGTGACCTATGTGGCCAAGGACATCTACAAAGGAGTGCTTCGAATTCTTTTGATATTGCACCACGACTTCCCAGAGTTTGTTGCCGAGAATCATTTCCAATTCTGCACTGTTATACCCACCCACTGTAGCCAGCTTCGAAACCTCGTGTTGAGCGCATATCCATCGTCGTTCCAAAAACTGCCGGATCCCTTCCGTGACGGCCTGAAGATTGATCGGTTGGAGGAGATGAGCAAGGCCCCAAAAATCACCGCCGACATTTCCACGCCACTTCAAGATGCAATGATCATAACACCTGTGGACAATGCCCTGCGGAATTTTAACACTGCCGATGCTGCTATTCAACAAATATCCGATGCCATTTATAACCCTCCAGCAAGAGACACTGGGCTATTCTTCAATCCAATCAACGTTAATACAGTTCTTTTGGAGGCTCTTGTTCTATACATTGGCCAGAGCGCAGTTTCTTCTTCAGCTCAGAAGCCTGGTGCCGCTTCTTTCAACAACTCGCCCGCTCTTGGATTTCTAGAGAAATTGGTGAATACACTACGCCCGGAGGCACGATATTACCTCCTTAGCGCTATTGTAAACCAACTACGATACCCGAACAGCCACACCCATTTCTTCAGTTTCGCCATCCTCCACATTTTTGGGTCAGAAATCGCAGCTCAACATGAAACTCATATTCGCGAGCAAATCATCCGTGTATTGCTTGAGCGATTGATTGTCCACCGACCTCACCCTTGGGGTCTTATCATTACACTCCAAGAGTTGTTGCAGAATGGCAACTACTCGTTCTTCCGCTTGCCTTTTATTCAAGCGGCGCCTGAGGTATGGAGATCCTTTAATAACTTTCAAGATCATAAAGTGTGATTCTAACATGTCGTCTTCTAGATTGGTCGTCTGTTTGATGCGCTTCTGCAGCACATTCAACAGCAAAGCCCCCGCACTCTAAGTTAAATTCTTCTAGCAAATAGTTGAAGGTGTGAAAAACATAGTATATGAGACGATATCCATACGGCAGGTTCCTCCTTGGAACTAGTCACTGGCAGTGACCTTGATGATGACTGTGACGATGAACAAACGTACCCCAACTCCATACGCTTATCTTAATATTTTCAAGCCTTCACATGCGCATATGTACCTTCCTCTTCCTCTTTACACTTTTCTTTAGATACCGCTCGGATGGGTTTCATGGTTCCTTGCTTTGTTTTTGGACGGCATGCATGCATGATCTGGGGGCTGTTTATTCGTCGTGGTCCTATGTAATTTAAAAAAATAGGTGTTCGTTGTTTTGCTTCTGTTTACTATCTATTCAGTTTTAATCTTTCTACTCTTTCTGTGTGTCTCTTGATGTTTGTTGATTTTAGCCATGAGGGACGGAATTCGGAAGTAGTCAGCTATCCAAAAGAGGAATAAACACGGGAGCACTCCTTAAACATATGGGAATATTACTGCTATCATTGCATCGAGTCGTGATAAACAGCTACTGGGATCGTACTCGGATATCTACTGTCATTTTCCTCTTGTCTCCTATCTTTTCCTGGCGAATCTCCCGGACCCAGCTTATTTAAATGCGCACGTGATGGTAGTTATTTAAGCTATTTCCAAGTAGGTCCAGGCATTTGCCTGGTTTAGCAACAAATATCAACATCAACAATGACCAGCTCATCCCCAGCGCGATATATATATATAATCCGCACCCTTTAGCCTGATACGTAAAGGGCCCCAGATCACAGATTTTTTAAATCTTTAACTCGGTAATGTTCGGCGACCAACTGTGATGAGGATAGCCTCTTATCGCATACAATGGCGAATATCAAACAAGAACCAGGTGTCTCAGTACGCATTGCCCACGGTATTCATTCTTATACTCGTTATTGATATTTAGATAGGCCATTATGCTACGGCCCATCCAGGCTGCTACTTCAAAGACGGCTCAACGGTCGTATATAAATTTATTTCTCTTCACGTGTGCGACCTTTGCTCTATTTGGCATATCAACCATAGCATACTGGGTGTTTTACTACAACTTTGTGCCCCAGATTAGCCTTGAACGGCAAATACACCTTCAATATGAGTAAGCCAGATGCAATACAATGGATAATTTGGTCCATGCCCGAGCTCCATCTTTGTCTGGAATCCTAATTAATAGGATTATAGCATGGCCTTTCCATATGGTACTGCACTTTTGGGGTCACGTATGATTCCACTTCAAAAATACGACGTCAAAGTGATCTTACATCTCCCTTCTACCCCTGCCAATCGAGCCGCAGGTAATTTCATGCTTGACCTTGCTTTTCTCCAGGAGCCGGATGATTTAACTGGATCCATTGCAAATGCATCTGAGAATGTGCTGCTACGGTCACGCCGCCCGGCTATGCTGACTTACACATCCCCAATGGTAGATACAGCTCGCCAGTTATGGAGACTTCCACTCTATGTTCTAGGACTAAAACGGGAAGCGGAAGAGCTTAATATTGGAATGATGGAACGAGTTCAGTTTCCCAGGGGGAAACGAGGGGTACCCAAAGGCCTTAGGCTAGAGATTCAAAGTAATGAACGGATTCAAGTGTACAGAGCAAGTGTGAGGATAGATGCAAGGTTTACCGGTCTAAGGTATGTGTACTCTGAGTTTATACTTCTTACTTTTAGGGGTTTTGTGATACCTCTTAGTATTGGGACATGTTTCTAACATCAGATGTGTAGATGGATCATGTATAACTGGAGAACGCTTTCGTTTCTGACCTTCGGTTCTATGTTTTGGCTCGTTTCTACATCGGTCGCCACTGGAGTCTGGCTCGTACTTTCAACTCGCTCTTCAGGGGGGGATGGAACGGCCATTAAGAAGGAAGAGGATGTCGACGATGATGAGGAGTTCAACAACGGTTCAGAACAATCCACGGCTATGCGGGAAAGTACTGCCGAAAGGCTGCCTCCTGAAATTAAGGCTGAGGAAGCGGATGGCCCGTCAGCGTATGGCTCTAATGAAGACGACGGGCGAGACGAAGATCAAGGAAGCGAGCAGGGCAGAATCTAGCCATAGTCCTCAGCCGCCGGGAAAGCAAATCATGTACCGCTGCGAGATGCGATGCATAGCATATGAGGTAGCCTTACTCACACTTAATAATTTGTCACTGCCTCGCCCCCTGTAACGATTTATCAGTAAACAATGACGACATATAAAACTGCCCGGCAATAACATGATGCCGGGTTTGGCGTGTGTAAAGAATACCTAAAGCCCCACAGCCCACAGCAACATCGCGGGGTGAATCTCCATCGTTAAAAGAAGAAACGGCATTTCAAAAATCGCCAGCCTTCTAACTACGGTTTGCAGCCTGCAAGATGCACATCCTTGTAAGTCACTTCCGGCCTCCTGCACTCAAGCCTAGTGCTGTTATCGGGCATTGGTTATCTGGGTTAGTGGTGTGGTGAACTGACGTCTGGTCTGGTTAATTAGGTCGTCAACGACGACGGGCCCCCTTCGTCTCAATCCTCGCCCTACATACATTCCCTTGTCCACGCTCTCCAGTCCTCTGGTCATGTAGTGTCTGTCGTCCTACCGCATAGGCAGAGATCATGGATCGGCAAGGCTCACCTTGTTGGAGCTACTGTCAAACCGACATACTTTCACCCTGGGACCCTTTTCCACGACGACGGCACAATACACCCGCTGCCGCGCAGTGCAGAAGGAGAAGACAGCCAGGGTGACGAGTGGGTTCTCATTGACTCAACACCCGCAAGCTGTGTTCAAATTGGGCTATTTCACTTCTTTCAAGACCGTGGACCTGTGGATTTAGTGATTTCCGGGCCAAACTATGGAAGGAATTCCACTGCAGTCTTCTCTCTTTCCAGTGGTACCGTCGGCGGAGCGATGGAGGCCGCAGTTTGTGGATACAAAGCAATTGCACTATCATTTGCTTTCAGCTCACGCGACCATGACCCAGTCATTATATCGGAAGCTGCGAATCATTCGGTTCGGTTGATAGAGCATCTTCACAAGAAGTGGACCAACGGAGTTGACCTTTACAGCATCAATGTTCCCCTGGAACAAGGTGTTAGCACCTCAAAGATTCTGTATACGAATATCTTAGACAATCGTTGGTCAGGAAGCTGTTTCGAAGCAATTGATGCTGAGCTGAGTAGTGAGGATCCTGGTCTACAGGAATATCTGCTTAGACAAAATGAGGAAGGGAGCAACTCAAATGGAGATCCTTCTGGCTCTTCCTCCACTAGGCTCCAACACAAACACTTCAAATGGGCTCCAAAATTTGGCGATGTCTTCAAGAGTGAGCAGGTCAGCCCCCCTGGGAAGGACGGCTGGGCTGTCAGGTCTGGGTTTACGAGGTAAGTTTGGTTGGAAGTACTGTCTTGCCGTTGCTATGAGAGATCAGAGCTAGCAAATCACTGACACTATTCTCTTTTCCCAGCGTTACCCCGTTAAAGGCAAATTTCATGCACTGGCCAGGCTGTTCCGGTGAAATAACGCTGTGAGTGATGTGTTGAAATTTTGACGTGCTTGATGATATCAAATAGCACCTATCTATTCTCCAGCTTATCAATTCTCCAACTTCCCTGTGTACTTTCACGCAATATAATGTTATTAGCTTTTTGCTACAGCTATCGCTATATTTCCATTAGAGGTGTGTTCTGACTGAGCTGGATTGTTTTCTTTTACACAGGTTGGATGAGACCCCAATATTTTATGCCTTGGTGGATTGTCAAGACGCCTATGTACAGCCCCTGGTGATGAAGGCTATACAGAATCAGTTCAAAAACATCCCTTATAGAATGATATCTTCCATGCTCGAGCTACCTGACCCTGATAGTCCGGTTTTGCAGTACAGGGTGTATGAGAAGTCCGACTTTGAGCATGTTCATTCGCATCCGTCAACTTCATTGGTAAACTCTTACATCATTCGAAAGGCGTTGATTCGCAAACACTTCCTTTCCAATACCATTGCCAATTGGATAACAAAATACCCCGACAGTGTGCTTCGGCAGCATTTTAAACCTACAATAGACTTTGAATTAGACTATGCGGAGTTTCTCGATGAGGCCTTGCTTGAAGCTTACGAGTTACGTGAGAGCCTAGAGGCCAATGAAGGAAAGGAAGAGTGCGAAAAGGAGTGGTGGATATTAAAACCTAGCATGAGTGATCGTGCACAAGGAATTCGTTTATTCAACAGTGAATCGTCTCTTCAGAATATATTTGAAGAATGGGAACCCGAAGACACAGATTCAGAGGGAAGCATCAGAGAGGAACCTGACGGGGACCCGGACGACAAAACAGACACCGGGGTGGTTACCTCTCAACTACGACATTTTGTTGCACAGCCCTATATCCTTCGCCCCCTCCTACTACCTTCTACCTCAAATCGAAAGTTCCATATTCGGGTTTATGTTTTGGCTGTCGGGGCCTTGAAAGTCTATGTATATCGAGAGATGCTTGCTCTCTTTGCGGACAAATCATATATTCTTCCATGGGAGAAGAGTAAAGCAGAAGAAGATGAGGTCAGCTACCTCAGTCGTCACCTTACGAATACCTGCCTTCAATCTGATACTACTGGCCAAGGCGTAGCTCCCGAGAATGTCCAGCGCTTCTGGAAACTGGACGACAAGGATGCTTCGATGGAAGCCGGATGGAAAGATCGCGTATATGACCAGATTTGCGCGGTCACGAGTGAAGTGTTTGAGGCGGCTGCTCGGGGTATGATGGTTCATTTCCAGCCGCTACCAAACGCATTTGAGGTATTTGGTGTCGACTACCTAGTCGATGAAACAGGCCGCGCGTGGCTACTCGAACTAAACGCCTTTCCCGACTTTCGGCAGACGGGAGATGAACTGAAAGGGGAGGTTATCGGGAAGCTGTTTGACGAGGTAGTCAAGATCGCAGTAAAGCCTTTTCTCTTCCCTGTGGATGAGAAAGGCAATACAGCAGACGAGCAGGCAGAGTCTCGATTCCGATTGGTGGCCAACCTCAACCTGGGAATCAAATGAGTTTCTCGAAGCGTTTGTTGTCATCAGCTCTCCCCCGTTTCGACAATCATTGGCTGCCTGTGGAGAACTTTCCCGATATCCTAGAAGATGATGCTCTCCTATTTCTCCTAGATACATCGCATCATGCATTGTGCATCCTTATCTCCCGGCTGCCAACAAACATGTGTCACTCTGGAAGGGTTTGTTGGCTCCCCAGCCCCGTGCGATGGAACTATATTTTATGGTTAGCTGTTCCATAACTAACTAGTCTGCCCATGTCCGCGTACGTCGGCAACCAATACCATCCCTTAGCACGGCAAATACACAACTGCAACGCTTGGATCGCTTTTGGAATTGGTGTCGCCTATTAAGACAGGGGTATCATGGCATTGGTTGTTATTAAATATGTGCAGTAAGATTTGATATGCAAAAGAAAGCAAGAGCAAGAAAAAGAAGCGGACTGCAGTGCCGGCCGGCAAGTCATTTGATTGCTAGAAACGTTGGGCAAGGCTCCTGTTTAATTTCAATCCTTGTAAATGTATTTTGGTCTGAGTCGAGCTTCCTGGCATCTGACGGCGAGAGAGCCACTCGCTTACCCTCCCTCTCGGTTCTCTTTGTTCCAGCCAGGTGGAAATGAGCGTTGGTAACTGGAGAGAGGCGAAAACCGTTTACTTCCGTACATGCATTATTCGGTGGTGAAGCGTAAGCCAACCGCCCTCCAGATCGTCCCCAGCAGTGGTAATTTTACTTCCTATCCCTTTTCTTAGTTGACATGCTAATGTTTAAGTGTGCAAATCAACTGACGTTACTAACTATCAAGCCGAAAGATCCAACTTTCACGAAGATCTGCAGCGGAGACTCTTGGATGATGATGATGATGACGGTTCAACCACAGAGTATATCGAGCGGACACGTCTGTGTGTATGAGTATATGCTCTCTGAAATATAGCTACGTACTTCGTACATACGCAGGCATGAATATATGTCCGCCAAACGGGATGCTCCCCTATCTGCCGCCACTTGAACCACACTGCCTTGTTCTTTAAAGTGCCCTCTGCCAGCGTCCCGGGCAAGTCCGCTCTCAGGCTGCCGATTGGCCGCTGCAAAAAGACAGGCGCGGAGAATATGCATAAGACTGAGCATTGGTCCCGTCGGCGTTGTTCTTCTCCCACACGGGTTGATACACATGCACAATTTATTCCCACACTGAAGCATGAGCCAATCTATTGTGTCACGCTAGCTTGCAGCTAAATACGAGACGACAAGCCTCCCGAGGGCCTGACTGTGTCCTTTTACCTTTCATCAACATGCTTGCGCTCCAGCAGCAGCTCCTTCAAATGCAGATGTTCTTGTCTGTGGCGATTTTCCCTTCCATGAAGCGACGCCCGACAGTGCTGCCTTTTTATTTTACAAATGCAAAAATGGACACAAACAGATCACGAAGCCATATTTACAGGATGGGACATGGATTGATGGTCAGAAAAGGAAAAAAAAACGAGAAAAAGTATAACGAACAACAGGGATAGCGCCCTTACTTCTCTTGATCGCACTGGTGGACAAGGGACCCGGCTGTCTTCCCTGAGAAGGGGGGCGCGCAACTCTGGAGACAAGGCAAGCAAGTCAGTCCTCCTTTTTTTTGCTTCCAAGCAACTTTTCAGGGATCGCCGATTGGGTACGACCTACATGCCTCAAAGGGCTGGACAGTCTATCGAGGCGCCTATCAATGGATAAAACATTGAGAGAGCGTTGTTCTTCTCTCGGCCTTTGCTCCGCTCTAGAACTCTGCCTGACGGGCTTCGGCAGTCTATTCAAACTCTTGCACGATGGAGTCAAGAGGTCGATCCGCGAAGAGGGAGCGCACGCTAGCTAGTTATCTGGCACTAAAGCTGGATCGATATTATCAAGTCTAGCGTCTGTGCTATGATGGGCCTCCACCGGGTGCAAGCAAGCAGTTCCAGGAGAAAGGAGCATGTGTCGGCCCAGTGTTGCTGTGTTCATGTGAGATATACGAAGTATCTCATCATCAATCTAGATAATCATTTACGAGCACGCAAACAACTCTGGCTGGCGGCGAGGAGCAAAGGCGAAGAGGAGGATAGCATCTGGCTGGTCACCTCCTGGGGCCTTTTGTTCCCCTTCCCTCTCTTCTTCCTACGCCGCCACCCAGCCAGCCGGGGGTCCCTACTTCTTTTTTATCTTTCAACCCCCATCTACAAGGCTCTCTGGTCACTCGCTATTATGCCTCCGAGAGCGTCTCCATCTAAGATGCAACTTCACCAAGGAAACACTTCAGCTAGACCCAGCGCTTGGGTCGCTGCCCAGGCACCCGAGCCGCATCTATTTTTGTTCATGGGATTAATGGAGTTATAAAATAACCCGGCTTGAGTCGCAATACAGCAGAGGCAAACGGAAGCTGCCGTCTTCCCATCTTTTCCTGCTCTTCTTCTTCTCCATCTCTGTTTGCCCTTTCGAGACATCCCTGAGGCGTCGTCGGCTGGTCACTCTTAAGGGAGAAAAGAAACAACGCCTTCTCTTCTCCCCAAAGCGCCTACCAAGTTAACGGGTTATATTAACTTGGTTCCTTCCCGCGCGCGAACCAACATAACAACCTCACTATCAATACACCGTATTGACTCCTGAGTTCCATGTAACATCTTCTTCTTTTTCTTCCTCTTTTCTCTTCTCCTCGCCCTCCTTGTTCCTCTCGTCGGCATCCCCCTGTGTTGGTTTTACTTCCCTGTAGCGCGTGTCCTTTGCCGCCTCGTTTCTTCTTCCCCCTTCGCCTCACCCCGGGCTTGTTCTTTTCTTTTCCTTTCCTTCTATCACCGCTCTTTGTTGTCCAGGGGTTATTTGCTGTCTCCCCTTCCGTTCACATCCCCGTATGGAGTACACCATCCCGGGGATAGACACGCACACATGCTTTTAGCCGCATGCTTTAGTCGCCTTAGCCCGAACTAGGCCTTACCGCTTTAACCATCATTCCGCAACCGCTTGCGAGAAGGGCAAAAAAGCACTTGAGAAAAAAAAGAGACAGAGGGAAGGTGGAAAAAGACCCTTCCCCCGTCGGCAAAGTGTTTTGTCGAAGAGGGATTTCGGCCCTCACCAAGCCCATGATCCCACACCCCCAAGTGGGCCGTTTCGGATTCATCTTCGCTGGCCGTACGCCAAGAGCAAAAGTAGTTCTATCTTTTTTTCGGCCCGCGGGCTGCTGCACCTAGAGCTCAGGGCTTCGAAGGCCATCACCATCATGGAGGGCTACGGCGGCGCGTCAACGCTGAACGGAATGTACTTTGCTAAGATTGTGCAAGATACGCTGCCATCACTGGCAGCTGTCTATTTTTTCGGTGCCTATTTCATAACTATCGTCTTTCCTCCTGGTAGCGAGAAAAATAGTGCCAGGCCGTCTCGTCGTTCAAATGTGGTCATCGGGTTTTTGATATCGACTGTCTTTCTGACTTATGTAAGTCCTGTCTGTTATCCTTCGGATTGCGATTGCCGTCGATCCATAGTCATGATCAAGTTTGCTTACTATCTCTTGCCTCGTCGAACAGATCGCGGACTCGATAAACCTGCTATCTTCCACCTTTGAAGGTGACGGCGTTGTCTTTCCAAAGGGCCGAATTGTAAGTTTCTTTTCTTTTTTCATCATAGATTCCTGCAAGGTCGGGGAGGACACGAAAGAGACTTACTGTTCTTCCAGCTATTCGAGTTGTCGTCAGGGCTGCTCTGGTTTACAACAATATTGCTGTACTCGGACAAACTGCCACAGCCGGTGTCATACCCTTTCTATGGCCAGTGGATCATATATCTCGTATCAGAGATTTTCCTGCTGCTATGTCCTGGAGTTATTTATGCTCGAGCAAACATTATCAGCATACTATGTCAAACGTTGAGAGTCATTACCCTATCACTACTTATTTGTGCTGCGTTTGGCCCTCGGGTCCTTCCAGGCAAGAATACAAAACTCGACGAGGAAAATTCACCTTTACTTGCACATGAGCAGCCACTTGTTGCAGATCCGGGTGTCACCGGTGCCCGCGTAAATGGGGCCGCATATGGGTCGTGTGACTCGGACACATCGAACAACCAGTCATCAAAAGACAAGCCGAAGGACCTCAAGGCCAATGTCGATGTTGGTGATGGTGAAGATAATGAGAAAAAAGGAGGCATCTGGTCGTCTATGAAGGACTTACGGGTAAAACCGGGCGATTCTCCCCTTTCATGCATAGTCAACTAATTCTTAACAGGAGCTTGCGCCGTTCTTCTGGCCTTCAGGGAGGCCACGTCTTCAACTCCTTTTCGGAGGAATGATCCTCTGCCTGATAGCTGAGAGAGCAGTCAACCTTTTGATCCCTATCCAACTAGGGCTAATAACTGATATCCTCAGCAAACCCCAAGGTAACAAAGAGAGAAAAAAAAAAGAAAACCCATTCACCAAATACACTTACTTTATTAACATATATCCTTTTAGGTGGACGGTTACCCTGGGAGCAAATATTAATCTTCGCTGCGCTTCGTCTTCTCGACTCCAGTGGAGGGTTACCGGCGTTGAGAAGGTTTATGTGTATGCCAGTTGATGATTTCTCATACCTGAAGCTGAGTACAACAGCATTCAACCATGTTATGTCACTATCTTGTGACTTCCATGACAATAAACACTCAGGAAGGTTATGGACGGCAGTCATTCGAGGACAGTCTGTAAAGGATGTTATCCACAGCATCCTCTTCCTCGTCGCCCCAATGATCATAGATCTCGTGTTAGCTGTTGGCGTGCTTTACTACGTCTTTGATGGCTATATGGCACTTGATGTTGCGACGGTGATGGTACTCTTCCTGTGGTCCTCTAGTAAACTCGTCGCGAAACAGAAGGATAAGCGACGAGAGTGGAACGAGGCTCGAGGAGCAGAATTTACTGCTCTATGTGAGTCGACAGAAAACTGGCGCACTGTTTCTTATTTCAGCCGAGTTCCCTATGAGATATCACGCTACTTGTCACTGGTACAGGCTCAACTGAAAGCCCGATTCAAATTTCGATTTTGGGACCATATGGAGAATGCGTCCCAATCGGCCTTGCTGATATGCGGACTAACCGCTGCTTGTTTTATGGCAGCATATCATGTTTCCACAGGAGAGAAGCCGATTGGAAGTTTTGTTATGCTACTGAGTTACTGGGCTCAGTTATCCAGCCCTTTACAATTTATCGCCAATGGGTTTGGGGAAATGGCTCGTGACTTGGTCGACGTCGAGGAATTCCTCTCAATTTTACGCCAACAGCCCACCGTCCAGAACGCTCCCGATGCAAATCCTCTGAAATTTGAATCTGGTAACATCAAATTTACTGATGTCAATTTTTCATATGATGGAAAGAGAGGAGTACTCCGAAATATCAACTTTCAAGCCAAAGCAGGCGGTACTACTGCATTAGTTGGTCAGACTGGTGGAGGAAAGTCAACAATCCTGAAGTTGATATTCAGATTTTATGATCCCACTCAAGGCATGGTGGAGATTGATGGCCAGGATGTATCTGGTGTTTCTCTGGAAACTCTTCGGGAAGGTATTGGCGTGGTCCCACAGGATCCAACACTTTTCAATGCGTCAATTATGAACAACCTACGTTACGGAAAGTTGGATGCTACCGATGAGGAGGTAATGGAAGCTTGCAAAGCAGTTGCTCTTCATGACAGATTTATGAGCCTGACGGATGGGTATGACACCTTGGTTGGCGAAAGGGGTATGAGATTATCTGGTGGAGAACTGCAGCGTGTTGCCATTGCACAGGCTATTTTGAAGAACCCCAGAATTGTTCTTCTAGACGAGGCTACAAGCAGTGTGGATAGTGAAACAGAGGCAGTGGTTCAAGAGAGTCTGAAAAAACTCACCGCAGGCCGAACCACACTTGTTATTGCGTAAGTTACCCTCTACGTTGTTGACATTGTTCTTGCGAGCCCTAACATACCTCCTAGACATCGACTCTCCACAATTGTCAACGCAGATAGGATTGTTGTCATAAACAATGGCGAGATTGTTGAACAGGGAACCCACGCCGAACTACTACAGAATCACGGATATTACCACCGCCTATGTTTCCGCCAGGGATTTTTAGAAGCAAGTGAATCTGATAGTGGCACGCCATTCTCAGAGACTACTTGTTCCTGCCATCAGTATCCATCGAACGGGGAGAGGTCATGGAAACCAGATGCACCTGAATTTATTCCAAAGACATATAAAGCGCCAGGAGTGAATCAGCCCCAATTCCCATTAAGCGACTGTGATCAAAACAGGCTACGACCAGAAGACAAAGGATTCTCAGAGTCAACTGTTGATATTTACGAAACAGAAACGGATGACAGCTTTCACATCGAAACAGGACCTGAAAAGGAAAACCTTCAAGTAAAATTTGCAACAGGACGCACCACGAACACCAATGGTTGCGATCAGACTTTAAAAGACAATATTAGACGGAGTCACGACGAAGCTAAGCTGTTTTATCCCACTACGAACCAGAATGCTAGGGGAAATTCCTTGGGCTTTGACGAGGGATACGATGCTACGGCTGCCGAAGGAACCGCTGTTTCAAAACGTGACGCACAGGATAATTTCCGCAGAGGATTATCAAAGAGCGAGCCCTCGAACCTGGCAAGGGAAAGTAGTATGGATGAAGATGAGGACTCCGGTGACTGGCAGACTGTTGGCACCAAAGCGACAAACACCCTATGCCCGAATAAAGCACAAAGTAGAAGCTCAGCACGTCCTCGTCGTCCTCGTCGCAGAAACCGGAAAGGAATAGAGAGCTATCAAAGAACGGGAGTTCAGCCCTGAAAGGGTCTATCCCACAACTAAACTCGAGGAATGAAATGGAGTATCGGCGCAGGTTAGTGGCCTTTTGGCTTCGTTGTCTTATCTTTGGCATGCGTATTATAATTTGAACTAGGCGGGACTCGAGGATATAGACATGCCCATGTATATATATCGCCCAAAAGATATTTCATTGCTGCGGCCAGGAGTTGAAGGGTCATAAAAGGGGGTCTATAAATTAGCGCTATCAGAAATGAGATTGAATTATAGTTCTTAACTTAAAACACGGTAGTCTTTTTGAATGCTCCTATGCGTGGCATACCAGAGCAAATCATAGGCCGATAAACTATCCAAATCTTTCTTGAGCGATGGCGCGGAGGTAGTCCATGGTCTCGTCCTCCTTGCGCCGATATGACCGAAGTCGAATTTCTCTTTCTTCAGCCCTGGCTCTCAAAATTTCCTCTTTCCTTAGCTCCCGCTCATTCTTCTTTCGCATTTGCTTCTCTTTCAGTTTCTTAAATCCGTCCTCCCCTTCCGCTCCTCCCATAAGATCCGCATCCGCAACTGCTTCAACGGGTGAACCACCGCGACGAGCCTCGGCGAACTGGCGATTCGACGCTGATTTCTCTCGTTTCTTTTCCAGAAGCCGTTCTCGGGACCCTGGTTCTGCTCGCGGTGCAATCTCGTCCTCTATCTTGCGGAGTTCGCTTTTATGAGAGCTGAGTTCTTGTTTGCGAATGGCTTTGTTGGCTTTACGGGCTTGTTCGAGATCAAATTGTTCATCTTCTGTGGAGAGATTAGTTATGGGTGAAACGACTTAAGAGAGCGACCGGAAATTTATTATAGGACTAGTTTACAAACCTCGTTTGATAGTAAGATCCGCTAGAGTTGGAATTTTCGGACCAGGCCGATAGCCCGACAGTTGACGGTGAGAAGATGGCGCTTGTGGCCCATAAGACTCTTCCTCCTCTTCCTCGTCTTCTTCCCCCTTGTCTTGCTCTCCCTGTTGATGATATTCGTTGGGAGCAGCGTTCTGCTGTTCCTCCTTATACGAAGCGGAAGCTCGTCTCCCCCGAGGGTCGTGGACGGTGGTATCAGGAGAACTGCGACTATATGCTCCTTCCAGCGCTTTCTTAAGCGTTGCTGGGTCGTACCATCCTTCTGCAAGTTCACCCCGGTTCCTCAGTCATGTTAGCTATTAGGACCCGCATGTAACGGTATAATGAAAAGAACGAGATCAAAGGTATCCCGCATAGCATTGACTAGACATTTTCCTTACCATTTTCCAACAAAGCTCTTCCACCTTCCCCTAAGCTCACGATCGTCAAGGTCATCTATATAAATGCCTTTCTGGATATCCAAATATGTTCCAAACATTGCCTTATACCGTGATAAATCGCGCTTTGAAAGCGGTACAGCACCTAGTGGTAGCACGGCTGCTGGGCCTTCAGATGACTGTTGCTGTCGGTGCGATCTGGCGTCCTCTTGCCTGCTGCGGCGATATCTATGTCGGCCATCGCAGCTACCCTCTCTGGTGGGTGAACGTGATCGAGAGTCGGCCCTTATGGAAACTGGGTGGTTGCTGCGATCGTGGTCATGGTGCCGACGGCGATGACGATGGCGGTCGTGAGGGGAAATGGACGTTTCGTGATGCGACATTCAAGCGTTCTGGATATTCGGTAATAATACTAATAATGATGAAAATCACATCTCCAACTGTAGTCGTACCTTATGGAGCGTTCTCTTTTTCTCTGGTTCAAGACGTTATAATTAAAGCGAGATGCATCTTGATAATGATGAATTTAAGCTTCTTCAGACTTTAAGGCCGGGGAAGAGCTAAACTACTTCTAGTTAGTCTGCCATGTGGCATTGATACGGCATCTTCTCGTTACAATCATTGAATACAGAGTAAAACGGGGTAGGTGGAATAAGGAGGACCAAGTATTGTAGGGCTCGACCGTCTAGCGGTCAATTTCTACGTGTGGCGGAAAATTGAAGCATGCATCAACGTCATACCAGCTCATATGGAAGAACCAGACGGATGGAATCTGCCCAGTCCTCTTCAGGGAGAATCCAGAGCCCAGCAACCTCCTCTCTCACTGACCCCTCGAAGGGGAATAGAATGGTAGAATTGTGATACACTACACCGTAAATCTCCTTGTAGGGTGTGGCATATATCATATCCCCCCTTTTCATAGGAATTGGTGGTAGTGGGGCACTATAATTGTAGACAGATAGCCCAAGAGCGATATATTTAAAAGGAGGTTTTGATGCACGCGGTAGGAATCCACGAGTGAGCCCCTATATAGAGGGCGGTATTCTGTCCTCTGAAGATAATGTTTCCGATTCAGTCTGGGTATCTTGTTTAGAAGAATACTCGGGAAGACGTGTAGTAATAGTATTAATCAGGTCCTCCCACGCAGCAAGAGTCTATCATAGATAGTGTAGTTTAAGATTATGTTTGCTAAGAGCTCACTTATTTGGTAACCCTCGCTATGTTAGATTAGTTATCCTTTTTTATACGGCTCACATCGTCTTGCTTACGTTCCCAGAGGATGTAAGGCAGATAGGCCTTTTCTGTTTGATGGTCTCATGGTCCATGTTCCATCACCATACGACCCAAGGATTCATAACAGAATTTGGTGAAGTCTAGGAGTACGGAATACTTTTCTCTTAGATCTTGAGAGGCGTAAATTACACTGGATGAACATGATATGAGCTTGTTTGGAAAGGAGTAAAAGTACATAAGAGAACAAATCGTGGTGCCAACGTATATATATCCCATTAAGCATTCTCCTATCTTGCAAAAGCAAAGACTGCAACCATTCCTACAGCATTCCCAAAGAAAGGATGAAAGAAAAAAAAGGCAATATTCACTAAATAACCGGCGAGTCAAAAGGAGATGATTGAGGTAGTGCTGGCGAGCAAGTAGGTTTTAGAAGTGACTATTTTTTAACTGGCGGTAGACGCAGACTGCTGGTTACTTTCGGCCTTTTCAGTCTCTTCCTTTGCGTCTTCAACTGAAGGAGAAGCTGCAGCGCTCTTAGCTTTGTTAGCAGCAGCCATCTGCCAAGCTGGAATGCTTGCTGGTTTTCCAAGCTGGGAAAACGGGCTGCCGGAACGCTCCCGTGGGGCTGGAGTTGACGCTGGTATAGAGGCAGCTGCAGGGATTGGTATAGCAGGAGAAGAGGTTTGTTGAGGCCCAGAAGCAGCTCCGTTTACCTCTGGTCGGGTGGTAGTACTCGTGGTAGCGGTATTATTAGGTGTAAGGGTCGGTGCACTAGAGCCCAGTCTGTTTGTCAGGAGAACCTTCAGGCTCCTTAGTTCCGAGTTGAGCTCCCTCAGCCGTTTCTCGTTCCCTTCACGGGCTCCTTCAATAGCCTTTGGAATCCCATCTTTCAAACTCCTTACTTCTTCGCTAATGCGCCTAGTATCATCGTCACGTCTCCGTGAGGAAACTTTGAGTTCCTGAACAACTTCCTCAACATCACGGAGCGCAGTATCAAGTCGTGTCGTTCGGGCTTCTTCGGCGGCTTTGAGAGCAGCAGTGTCCGCAGAAAGCTGGTCTAGTAAAGAAAATGCACGAGAAAATTGTTCGTCTACATTTTCTTTATCTTGTTGAAGCTGGGGTGACGTAGGAGGCGCGATTAAAGGTGAAATATAACGCTAAAATGACAATTAATATTAACAGTTGAAGACTAGTTCAGTTGATTTACGTACCTTTGCAACAAAGTAGAGACCATAGCCAACACCGCCCATTACCGTTGCCATGATAAACCAGTCTCTCCAATCACGCCTCGGGAGCCTAACATACGGGCCCTTGTTAGCCAAATAGCTACAAGCAATTTCACATAGGATTGGTTGCTTACTCCGGAGGGGCTGCATAACCCCATTGACCACTTTGTCCATACCCATAGCCCTGGTTTGGGGAAGCCCGGTATGGAGCTGGCGACGGAACAACTGCACGACTCTGTTGCTCCGAAGCAGGTGTGGGTGGACTAGAAGAACCGCTTCTAGTTAGAGCTATATCGATCTCTTCCTGTGTTAGGTTTTTGGACTGCAGAAATGCCACTTTCTTCTCTAGAGGCGCAGACGAGACGGAGGGATCCTGGAGGACTGTAGACATATAAGTACAAAGCATGCAGGTAGGCGATCAACAGACTAGACGATGGATAACGTACAAGTAACCTAACGCGCAACAGATGTCATTAGCAGAGAGTACTTTGCACCAGGACATGCGGTAACCGACTTACCGCTGACGTTATCAGCTCCTCTCGAGCCATGTCGCCAAAGTAGTTAGTTCAGAATCTCTCTCTATTCAGCTGGTGGATGGCGGCAGTATAAGCAGAGACCTTGCGGAACGGAGATATGATGGGACAGCAGCGGCGTGCTTCTCGTCTTCCTCTTGTTTGCTCTCTCTCTCTCCCCCGGAATCTCGAGATGTCGCTCTTTCTTTTCAAGCTTTCTTTCTCCCTGTCGAGCCGAGGTTGAAGCCGCGGTCCCGTGATAGTCGGCCCTTTGATATTCCGTAGGCCATGACTATACCCAATACGGGATAGTATAGCCAAGGCTTCCCGCGGCTGTTCACTTTGTTTACTTTTCCCAAAGAAGAAGATAAGAAAGGTTGATTGAACGATTGTTTATCAACGATATTCGAAGAGATACAGGCGCTGAACGGATAGCTACTGTAGAAGTCCGATACTTGCTGTTGCTGTTGCCTCCTACTCCGTGACGCTCTCTTACATCTCTAGCTACTGCTTGGCACAAAGCAACGAGCCCTTGTCGCATCGTCATGGCGCAGGATACTGGGCTTTTCAGTGTCCGAAGACCGCGAGAGGTACACCCCCAGTTTACACCAACCAATGGACCTTTGAAGGACGACTTTCTAACTAATTTGCATACTGTAGACACTGGGGAACGTTCAGAATTATACCTCAATCCCCCAGCCATCCTCAGCGCTCAAGCGAACTAGTACTGCTGCAAATCTACAGAATCCGCCTTTTACGTCTCAACATGGCCGGCCCTCCTCTCTTGTCTCATCGCTAAGCCGGCCTCAGCAGCCTGTTTTCCATCGACAGTCTACAAGCAGTGGAAACTATGGTATAGATGGTGGCCTATCAAGCGTTCGACGTTCTGTGTCCCATAACGTGCTCCACAGCGCAAATGCTGGCCGTCAAAGCTATGCGCCAATGTCCATGGCACCTCCCCCGCCACCTCAACTACAACGACGGAGCAGTGTCCTATCGCGCCCGTCAATGGGCCCTACTGCTGCCCATCAATCATTTTTTGTCCAGGGGTCCATCCCCGCGGGCGTGCCACGAGATCCTCGGCCCTTGAGGGACCGGGGCTTCCAGGCGCGCATTAGCCAGGAAATTTTGGAATATTTAACGCGCAACAACTTTGAGCTGGAAATGAAACATTCCTTAACTCAGAATACGCTGAAATCACCGACCCAGAAGGACTTTAATTACATCTTCCAGTGGTTGTATAAGAGGATCGACCCTAGCTACCGGTTTCAAAAGAATATCGACACTGAGGTTCCACCTATTTTAAAACAACTGCGCTACCCCTATGAAAAGAATATTACAAAATCACAAATTGCTGCAGTTGGAGGCACGAACTGGTACACATTTTTGGGTGTGTTGCACTGGATGATGCAGTTAGCTCAAATGCTAGATCGATATTACCAAGATCAATACGACTATGCCTGCGCAGAGGCAGGTGTCGATGTGACTGGTGATCGCATAATTTTCCGCTTCCTATCTGGCGCATACCATGACTGGTTACAAGGTGGTGAGGACGAGGATGACGAAGTAGCAGAGCAGCGACTCGTCCCTCATGTTGAAACCATGGCAGCAGAATTCGAGAAGGCAAATGAGAAATACGTGCAAGAGCTTCAGGCACTAGAGGAGGAGAACCGTTTACTTCGAGATCAGCTTGAAGAACTTGAAAAGAATGCTCCTGACATTGCCAAGCTGGATAAACACTTCAAGATTTTGGAAGATGACAAGAAAAAATTTGAAGACTACAATGGGAACGTTCAAGGGAAAATCGATAAGTACGAAAACCGCATCAAATTCTTAGAGGAGGAACTGGAGAAAATAGACTTAGAGCTCCAAACCACCGAAGATGACCGGATCAGTCTGCAGTCAAGCGTTGATAAACGAGGGATTACAATCCAGGATATCGATCGCATGAGTACAGAGCGAGATAGGCTCCAGAAAAGTGTGGAGGATATCCTAGTGAGGCTCGATGAGACTCATGCAAAAGTTATGGAGAAAGAATCGGAAGCCAACTTGAAACTGGAGGAGTTGGAGCAAGTTACCAAGTCATACAATTCCCTAGCCTACCAAGCGGGCCTTATTCCTTCCACCACAGCCAACGCCAAAGGGATCGAGTTTGAGCTCTTCCTTAATATCAATGAACAACTTGGGATGTCTCAAAGCCACGCTGCTTCAGAAGGCGACAGGTTACTTGCTGATGCGAATACGGGATATCACCCAACAAATCTCATTAACCTAGATCTTCGTGGTGTGGTTAGAAATCATCTGACTTCCCTACGCAAAGAAATCAACGAACGACGAAAGATTGCGCTGGATGAAGATATGAACAGACGAGATCTTCTTGAAAACATTAAAGAGGCCATGGATGAGAAAAAGAGCGAGGTGGAAGCTCTAGAACATCGACGCCGCGCCGCAGAAGAGGAATTCGAGAAGACAAAAGAAATAACATCGACTCAGAAGCTAGCGTCTGACGCTCAAATTGAAAAGATGGAAAAGGAGCTCGCCAAAATGCGTGCAAGCCTTAGCGAAAGCGTTCAGTTGATGGAGCAGAGGGAAATGAATACCAATATTGAGCATGAACAACTTGTTTTGCGCGCAAATGCACTGCGCGAGGAGCTACATACTGGAATTGAAAGTATGTTGAACGATGTTATCAGGTTTAAGGTTCATGTGCAAAAGGGGCTGGAAGATTATGAGAGCTTCGTTGCAGATGAAGTTGAACAAGAGCTAGGTGCGGAGGATCTCGCTGAGGGAGGCCAGGAAGACCGTCCCCAGGATGAATAAATACAGCTGGGTTCCCTGACACGGTGGTTTGTTTTATGATTGATGTTGGCTTGGAGCATTCTTTTGGCGCAGGTATTTTTTTTCAGGGTCGTCGGAATTGGGTCTATGGCCAGAAACCCCCGGTGGGAGTACGGATCAGCGTCTGTTCTCTGTATATACTAGTAGGAGCATCGTCTTGCATTTGAAGAATCTAGCCTATATAATAATCACATTGGTAGCCCCCTGTGCTTTGACTGGACGATGTGCTGACTAAGCAATATTTTTCCATTGCATGGTTTTTTCTCTTCAGAGAACATTGAAGCAGCTCAAGTTGTGTACAACGCTGTTCAGTGCCGCAAGAGAATTGGTCAACCTATTTTTCAGTATGCTCGCAGGGCATCTAATCTGTGGGCATTGAGCTATTATATCCTGGACCAGACATGCAACCGCCACGCAACTCCGATCTCGCTATTTTATCAGTACCTCAAGGTCCTCCATGATCAATCTCCAGCCGTGTCATGCGCATTTGCCTGGCTCCTCGAAGGATACTCCTGGGCCACAGCCTTTTCCAAGCCCGGAGAGATGCGTTTCATCTACCGTTAACGCCATACCGGCTTCTACCCGAAATACTCCGTTCTACATTTCACAGTACGCGGCGCAACTATACGCATCGATCGGACTCGGCCAACCGCAAACCATACCCTATCCCTCCCGCAGGGCTACGAAAAGATCCGTCCGAATGGATAAAAAGTTTAGAAAAATACATTCCCCGGCGGAATTTGGATAAGGGCTCTATGACTGGGCAAAAGAGCGAGCAAGAAGACTGTGAAGCGATTTTGGAGCTTTTATATCAAGCCCGGGAACAACTAGGGTTTGACCTCCTTACTATACTTGGGTTTAAACTGGGGAGATGGCATGATTTTCATGTAATAGTTAATAAACTCCTGGATTTCGCAAGTGAAAACCGGGCTCTTATTCGGGGAGAAGGGTTACCTTCGAATATAGCCTGGGGTTGTTTGGGCTCGTTTGACAGTTTATCTGGCGATCAACTGAAAACCACTGAACTTAGTGGCATCCAGCTTGACAACAATGGCAGACACGTTTCATCATTCAAAGCCTACCTTGAAGGGACAATGCTTCAGAACCAGCTGGGAAAGTCGGACAGAAGAGCCGAGACAATGAGTGAGCTTTGGCAGAGCCTAGGTGCCTTTGTCCTTGAGGCATCGGATTTACCCGCAACGGAGAGTCATGTAGCTATGTCGCACTTTTACCTTGTTGTTGCCCGCCTTCATCATCTTGACATGATACCCTCTGACGTATACAAATACGTCTCAAACTACGACCCTACCCTGCCAAATCGGCCTCCAGGGATCCAGCTACTCTCATACCCCATAATGAGCGTATTATCCGAGACGGCTTTGGAGGCAGCGGCCTTGGAGGATAGTGTTGACAAGGCGGAGTCGGATTCCACACCCAGTGTACCGTCTTTCAAATTCAACTCAAAACAGCTTGGCTTGGGAATATGGCTCGAATTTGTTCTTTGGTGTTGTGTTGAAGGAGGCTACACGGCAGAGGCCGCGTGGATACTACACACTTCCCGTGGTTGTTCAAAACCGTGGAATATACATAGCTGGGCCGCGCTACATCGATCTAAAGGACCAATTGATCCCTTAAAAATGGACCGGTACGACACTTGGGCCGAGTGTGGAGTATTTTCGGATGAACCCTTTGCTTATCGATCAGATCGTCCGTTCCTTGGAATGGGGGAACGTACAATCACCAAAGAAGTGGTTAGTTCCGTCATGGAGGGACTCATAAATTCTCTCAAATTCGATGCAGGTACGGCTAGTGGTCGAGGAGATTCGCTCAAATATGTCTTGACCCGGTTAGGCCTTCTACGTGCACTTCTGGGTAGGAACAAATTGTCTCTCTCTCAGGAAGATCTCACGCATATGATTGTCCGAATCCTGGAGGCTGGAGCTGTTGCGCCCGAAATCGATCCCCAATCACTAGAGCTACTGCTTAACCACGCCTCGTATATCCATCCTGCAGAACATTTGACCAACCCCTCAGGGCCTGGGTATGAAAATGCTCGCCCCCAGGAGTACAGCCCAGCTAGTTCTCTAGTAGTATTGGGGTTGTACCAATACATGTTGAATATATATGCCTCCAGTGGTCGTGCTTCGGGGACAATTGATATCTTTGGGCGGTTATTGGGAGAAGTCGATCCGGCGAAAGTTTTTGAAATGCGCGAGTCTGTTCTAGATTCAAAATACCTAATCATGGCACCTAGGGTCCATCAAACAGCTGCCAGCCGGTCCCGAATGGCTCGACATAAAGCTCAATCTGAACACCTTGAACTGCCACCAGTCTCGTGGGCTCTACTTCTTGATACTCTAACTTCATCTCGATTGTATCGGCTTGCGGATTGGGTAACGCATTCGTGTGCAAAAGCCTTGGAAATTTCAACATCCCGTACCCGTGAAGGCGCACTTATTACGGACTCTCTGATCCGGCTTGCAACTGCAACGAAAAACCGTGAACTCTATTCTAAGACTATTAAGAAGCTTAAGCCCCCTCTTAAACGTCAAACACTGATTGCCTTGCTGAATTGGCGAATTGGGGAGTGTGACTGCAAAGGCGCCATAGAGCTGCTCCATTACCTTCAAGACACGAAGCTTTTACAATGGGATATTGAGAACATAACGTCCCTTGCAGCAGTGATAATACGGCTAGAGTATCAGCTATCCAGCACGAATCAACCGAAGGTTAGATCTACGTCTGTTGAAAGCCAAAAGGATACTCTAGATCTAGCATGCAATCTTCTGATTGATCTCTTGAATGGAAAATTTAACCAACACTACAGTTATGCTAAGGGTCAACATATTTCTGAAGCTATGTTGAATCGGTTACATTATGTATTTTGTACTATTTCTGGCAGGCTCTCTGAAATTTGCCGCAAGGTACAACTGCAGTGGGATCGCCTTTACGATCCTGAATACCGCATTCCCCCTAACGCCTTCAATCAGCTCCTCACTGCCGTTGTCGATACACAGGGCTTGCTAGCTGGAAAACGCCTATGGGATCGGGTTTGTATTGATCCATTGCTGAGCTTTGATACATTTCGCGACCGCAAGCAACAAATAATACGGGCCGGCCTCCCTTTCAATGCAAGATCCATCTATCCAAAAAAGACTTCCTTGGTTATACCAGACCTTACGACAATCCGAATCATTGCCAACGCAGCACTCGATGAGCAAAAATATCTCCGTCAGCTTGGACATAATTCTGCCAGCCCTGCTGTTCAACCATTGACCTCGCAAAAATACACTGCCGAAAACATTGACCGTATCCTAGCTTGGTGTGCTAGGATATATGAGCGCCTTGGTCTTGATTCTCGAGAGATCAATAGAGAGCTTGACGGATATCCTGCTCGAAAACAAGCCAATTTGGCGGGAACACCATTACCGACCCCCTAATAAGAAGTTATCTGAATAGACACCAACGCCTTAAACCCGTACCATCCAGAATATATCACCTTGAGGCATTAGCATATGTATATTAAGCAGATACCCTTGTATCAATAGATTAGAGACAAATAAATATTCCACCAATTATGTTAATCTCTCGACCTAGCTTCGCAACCCGCTTCCCACTTGCGGTGTATATGGCTTGCGGTGTATATGGCCTAGTAATGTTGCTAGAAGGTTCCATCTTTGTTATCAAAAGCCTCGTACGTAATAAATAGCAAAGCGTGTTAACAAGCCCATATAAAAGCTCTCTCCCGTCCAACGCATCAATTTATCGGTGGTTAACAACTATCTCAACTAAAAAAAAGAAAATAACAAAACAATACCCAAAAGGGTGCAAACAACAGCACTATGGGCTACCACAAATCTGTTCAAAAAGAGAAAAGATACCCCAAGCGGCAAACGCGCATCAGCTTTGCTGACTCCGTCTCGCATGACGGGATTTGAACCATTTACCACTTCATGTTCCCAAGAGCGAGACCGCTTTCAAGGAGACTACTCGGCGCGACAAAGCTGAAACCACCAAAAGGATCCTCAGAAGCCTGGACACCTCCCATTTCGCTATCAGTGATTCCATCGCTATCAATATCCATCGCATCTCCAGCACGCGCAAATGGTCCGGACTTCGTCGTTACGACAGGGCTAAGAGGCAATGAGGTGAAATCATGGGAGAAGTTCTCGGCCAGGGCTGGATCCGTCACCACAGGTTTGATTGGAGGTTCCAATTCACGCTTTTCCAAGGCCTTCCAGTCGATTTTCCTAAAGAATCGATGAGACTTGATAGTGCGGATGTCTTTGGATGTATGATATCCCAAGCGTTTCTGCGGTTCCTTGCGGAGTAGACGGGTGAGAAGGTCCTTAGCATCGGGTCCAAGGAAATACGGAAGTGCGAGTTTCTGTTTCAAGATCTTTTCTGTGATTTTGGCATGATTATTGCCTTTGAAGGGTGGCGAGCCCGTGAGGAGGTCGAAGCCCAAGGCTCCCAGAGACCACCAGTCACAAGCTTTGCCATAAGGCTTGCCCATGATTACTTCCGGCGCCATGTACTCTATGGTGCCGAGAGAAGAGTTGCACCGGTCATCATCGTCGACAGCAACCTTGCTTAAGCCAAAATCCGTGAGGAGAAGATGGCCATCCGCGTCCAGCAGACAGTTCTCGGGTTTCAAGTCGCGATAGATAACACCAATATTGCAATGCAAATGTTCGAGCGCAAGCACCATTTCTGCCATATAGAAAGAAGCTGTTTCCTCAGAAAACATACGCTCCATTGCGAGATGAGTGAATAATTCGCCGCCCTGCGCATATTCCAGGATTAAATAAAGCTTCTCATGGTCCTGGAATGCATAGAACAGCTTGACGACAAAAGGGTGTCGGTTGACACTCTCTAATATAGCCCTTTCCGTCTTGGTCTGTTCCACCAGTCTTTTATGCACGGTAAGGGAAGCCTTACGAAACTGCTTCTGTGCGTACAAGGCCCCGTTAGCCTTCTGCTTGACGAGAAGGACAGTTCCAAATGTTCCCTTCCCAAGGCAGGTTAGCGAATCGAAATCAGAAGCCGTCATCTTCCGGTTAAGGACAGCCTTCTTTTCATTGTCATCCGTGGGTTTGGGTGCTTCATTATTAAGGTCAAGGCTGACAAAATCATCTCCCAAAGGAACTTCATATGTAGTCAGAATCTCAGTCTGGTCACTTTCTGAGATTACACTGCCGCAGCTTGACGTTTCCGACCCTTTCTTACTAGCCTCAGAGCCTGAAGGGCGGGGAGATCCAACATTAAGTGCGTCCAGCTGAATGCTAAGCGCACTAATCCCATGCGATGAAGGAGGCCTAGATTCGAAATTATTTCTGACCGCGCCGACAGGACGAAGCCGTGGGGAGATGGATGAACGACCGTCCTTGAAATAAGCCGGCGGGGTCTCAGAGCCAGGTTGGGGGGCCTCTACAACGCGAGAGACAGCGCTTGTATTCCTCAGGGGCTTCTTCTTTTTATTCTTTCTTTTCTTGACGGGATTTAAGCCTCCTTTTTGAGGATTTGGTCTCATAGGGCTCACATCGCCTGGAACCATGCGGAAACTGTTCGTGGTACCTGGCCTCTCACTGATCACCGTTGCCCAGGACCGGCCAAGGTCCGCTTCATCAGCCTGTTCCGGTTCGGGTGTTTGGGGCGTAAAGACGTCAGAAACGACAAATTCCTCCTGAGGTTGCCATCGTGATAAAGAACTATTGCTCTCCGCACGACGAAGAGATAGCAGATCGCTCTCCAGAACCTGTCTCGCCATGTAGCCCGAAATAACGTGGGCTCTTTGTAGAATCAATTCCTGACTGACACGGCGATGAGATAGACCTCCCCCGCAACAGCAGAAACCCTGCTGAGGGTGGGTGGTGGCTAACGGTGATTAGAGTCACTACAAAGCAAGCATTAGCATTTACCCTGACAAAATGATATATTAGAACGGCGGTCTTCACCTTTTTGACTCCGGGCCGTGTGAATGGCCCTCCAACTCCTTTATATCTTCAAAGTATTTCGCAAATGTACTTGATTGTTCCGCTTGCTAATCTTCAAGTTTACCGTCCGCCCTTATTCAGGACGGACCATTCACCGGTAGCCAAACCACCCTATCCACCTCTGTTCCGAGAATTCTGAGCTGTCGAGGGGTCACTGGAGCTGTGCAGACGTTATCAACCAAGGCTGAGATAGCGGGAGCGGCAACAAATACTAGGCCGGAGCCAAGTACAATAGGATCGATATATAGCGAGTTTCTTGACAGGCCCATAGATGTAGCAGTGTTGGTCAATAAATTGCAGTATACGTAAAAATATCCAATTCGTCGTTTGTTTCTGTTTCTTTCCTGATAATCCGCCGCTTTCTCGCTTTTTGAGGTTGAAAAATGATCCAAGCATCAACAAAAAACCAGATTAGATAATCAGCCACATGCAATCAATCGGCGCGCTCTGATTGGTTAGTTTGAGGGCAAAATCCGGTTAATATTTAATCCGTTAAAGGTCACATGATATTGATATAAAAATGGCCGAAAAGGGAAAAAGATGAGTTCGAAGATCCCTTATGCAGGTGGATGAGAGACGCCGAAGAAGCTGGCAGTGCGCGTTATCTCGAGGCCAGAAAACGCTACAAAGGCCATGGCGCTGGGTTTCTCGACTCTAACAGCCACCTCATCGAGCTGGAACTGCACCAGCACAATCTTCGCCGCATGCGTAGCAAGTGCTTCCACAGTTTCATACGAAGTTTTATCAATGCTCTAAGAAACAGCGTTATATCAGCACCATCATACGTATAAGTTGACTACAACAGAGAACAAAACTCACCTCAGCTACCGTGGAGACCATGGTCTGATACTCCTTGGGTATCATACGCGTCTCGGATCTACTCTCTCGGAAAGTCAAGGCCAATTCCACTATCTGTTTATCCTCTCTTTCATGAGGATTCACCCCAATGATACAAGCACATCGTATCCCCTCGACTCTCACAGTCAAGTCATATTCCATAGAACAACGCTCTTCTTTAGCCGGTCTCTCGCGAGTAACAAGTGTACAAAACAACCCCCGCTCGGCGCGTAATATGGCCTTGGGAAGATGCAGGTCCACCGTTATCTCCTCTTTCTTCTCCGTAAACCAGCTATCATTGAATATAGCATCATTCTTATCGCGTTTTGTAGAATCGATTTCGGACCAGAGGACTTTATATGCGGCGTCGCTTATAGTTAGGGCAATGTCCACTATGTCCTTGCTATGAGAAGGGCGTGCTGTTGGATAATCTCTGTTTTCGTCAGGGACAGCATCTTTGTTGCTGGATATTATTGCGGACTCGATTGATCTGTATAGAGTACCATAGTTGAGAGTGTGGCCGACTGTGTCGTTCTCTGCGGCGAGAGAGATAAGGCCGGCGGGGTAGGAGATGCGAACAGAGAAGGTAGCTGGCTGAGGCTTGTTGATCCGTCTCCAGGCATCTGTTTGCAGGTATACGGGGACTGGAAGCTGGACGTCGCGTAGCTGTATGCAATCACATCGTGATTTGGCCATGGTTCTTGGTATATTGCTGTTGTATGCCATGGCTGTATGTAGGCTGATAGAGGCTTGGGCTACTTACCGTGCGTAGTTGTCGAAGCCGAGTTATTTACTCAGCAGCTAGTGCCTACTCATATATTTAACAGATGTGAAAACAGAAAATTGAGCATGGTCAACAACTCTTGGGCGATGGAGTCAAGTAACTATCAAAGCACTCTAAATACATAAAAATAATTATCTCACGAAGCCTCCGAATTTCATAGTTAAGACATTTTCAGAAATTAAAAAAGCTCATCAGAAAACTCATTTCATGGCCGGTTCAGAAAGACAGTACGTTCGTCATATTGGTCCTCGCCGTTACAAGACCACGTAAAACAAAATCTCGGAAACTTCGTTGACATAGGCAGATAGTAAAGGGAAGGGCAAGAAGACAGAATAACATATGGCCGTCAGCTAGGGGAATAGAGGGCTGAGAAAATCAAGTCGGAGTTGATCATCATCATCATGGCGGTACTGACTCATGCAGACTGGTGGTCAATTGGGCTGGGAGAAGAGAAGAAGGTTGAGCTTATTCCATACAGCAGATATCTTCCCAACGCTACGAGATCTCACGCTGTGAAAATCATACTTGGAGGTAAAATCAAAGGAAACGAATTAGAAAAGGCGGAACATATGGAAAGAAAACGGTTACCGAGGAGAGATCCAAAAAGCTGCTGAATTTGCTTGCATGGCATGATCTGGAAGGGGGTATCCGTCTAGCTAACAGGTGGAATTTTTGTCGCAATTTCTTAAAAGTTAAAAAGGTATTTTTTCGTTAAAAGTCAATTGAGGATATGACCGGTTCTGGCTGGGTTGATAGTTTGACTGGCTCGCTGGCTGGCCGTATGGCTGAAGCTGATCTTTGTTGGAAGGAAATCTCGTCGTTGTCATCGGGTATTTGGTGGTAAACATCACACTCGGCGGTAGATTCTTACCCTTTTCTCTTTTGATTTTGTTTTCTTTGAAAAAGGAGTAATAAGCATCAGGATAGGACGGAGGACGGGGTAAAACAGTCTCTCGCTCTTTTTCTCTTTCTTTTCTGATGCAAAAAAACAAGGAGTCTCTTTGTAAAGAGTGATGCAGGATGGATAGGGAAACGCAAAAACAAAGCTGAAACTGGAGGGAAAGGAGAGAGTAGTCTACCAGTATCCGCCCCGGCGTTCATAGCCTCCATAATCACCTCGAGGAGGGCTGCGTGGCCGACCTCCAAAAGGAGCCCCACGGGGCATGTACGGGTCATCATAGTGACGAGGAGGACCACCGCCACGCATTTCATACGGATCATCGTATGGGCGGCGTGGGGGCGGGTAGTCATCTACGCGCGCACGAGGAGGCGAGCGGCGCCCGTATCCGTCACGATCATAGTAGTCACGGCGTCCGTGAGGGGAGCGCTCACGGTAATGACCACGAGGGCTGTAGCCTCTGGGTGGGCCTCGTCTGTCATAGTCATCAACCGGCGGGTACGGAGGGCCACGACGGGGAGAACGGGAACGGTATGGATCCCTGGGCACACGGTCCTCCATGGGTGGTTGGATCTATATGAAGAGAGAAAGAATGAAAAGTTGAGCTGTGAAATCCATGTCATCAAATCCGGGAAGAAGGGTGGTGTATTCCTACGTCCGCAGTGCAGGTCACTCGGGAGCCTTTGAAATCGGTGCCATCCAATTTCTCGACGGCAGTCCGGAGGTCATTGCCATTTTCGAATTCAACAAATCTTTAAATATAGGTCATACTTTGTCAGTTCTCCGCGAGGCAAGAAGGAAGGTTGTCGGTTCAGGCAGAAGATTAGAGGTTGGAGAGGTTTTAGGGGAGAATGCGAACCCTTTCCCGTCACGGTCACGGGTTTCAGAGTAGACGACGTCAAGTCCTGACTGGCGGGCGAAATCCTTGAGATCCTAAAAAGAGTATGATGCGTGAGTCCTAGTGTCCTGGAAACGAAGGTGTCTGTATATTTCTCCCATATCCCACTTTTTATCCAAGTTGAGCATGTAGGTTGAAGCCAGACCTGGCCATCTCTCCAGATTGGAAGCGTCACAGATCAACCAAGAGGGAAGGAGACGAATCCAGCCCAAACTTGACAAACAGCACGGGTTAAAACTGGTGTATGGGGGAATAAAGGAACTTAAATGGCAAATTTCGAATTTCCACTGGGTCCATGGGGGGAGAAGCGGGATCGGGCATTAGCTAACCTGCCAACTGGTTTCAGGCAATCCAGTTATCTGCATACGGTATATTGTTCGTCGTGGACGAGGAGCAGCAGACCGTTCGGGAGGCCCAGGGAATGGCTCTCTACGCCGTGGCCCACGTGCAAATTGCACCGTGAGCCGTTCACCCTTGAAGTCGGTGCCATCTAAAATGCATTAGATGGGAATCAACTCTCGGTTATGGTATGAAGTCATGGTATGGAACCGATGAGCTTATTTCTCATTTGTTTTCTTCACACGGGAGTAGAAGCAGGAGTAATATATCACGTACGGAAAGCTGAAGCAGGAAGCGAGCAGAAGAGGGATCCAGTATTAGCAAGGCGTCGTTCCATGGATAGAAGATGAACAAGAGACAGAAAAAGAGACAGGGAAAAAAAATAAAAGGATCCAGGAAAGTAAACGCGACCACGGAGGTGCCCTCACCAGGAACGACATCTTTTGCATCCATAGCATCCTCGTATTCGATAAAGCCAAAGCCTTGCATCAGCTTGATCTCAGTTATCTTTCCGGTACCGTGAGAGCCGAAATGCTCTTCGATGTCCTGTTTATTGACTGGAGGGAGAAAATCCAGGCAGAAAAGATGCCCCTTTGAGTCAGCTGTATAGGCCACCAAGATCCGGAGTAGATTCATCATCATTTTCTTCTCTCTATTTGAACCAGGATAGGGCAAAGAGGGGTGAAATAGCAATATCGTTCAACAGTATGGATGGTATATGGCATGGCCCGTCTTCTCTCTGGGTGTTCTTTCTTCCATTCCTCGTAGGCATGGCGTTGTTATATACGCTGGTATTCCCTTGTCCCCTCCTCTGGCTCAGGTCTTCCTCTTCCGAGTCCTGGAGGCAGACGCGAGAAGACTCGTCAAGTCCATATGCGAGAGAGAACAGTCTGACAATACCAATACCATTTTATCCAGTACAAGATGGGGAGACGGTGACGGAGATGGGATGGAGTAAGACCAGCAGCGTACCATTACGGGGCAGATTGCCGAGATAGAGACGAGTGGAGGATACCTCGCTCATGGTGAAGGTCCCAAGGAGCAAAGAGGATCAGAAAAACGGCCTTGTTTATTGGACGCCAACGTCTCCTGCGAGGGTAAAGAGAGACTTGTTGATGTTGTTGTGTGGTTTCGTGTGCTGTTGTTGTTGTTGTTGTTGTTGTTGTCGAGGAAGAAAGGAAGACGACGAAGCGAGAGGGGACGAAGGGAGGGAAAGAAGCAAAAACATTAAAAAAAAAGCTGACTGAGCGCCGTCAAGCCATTCACGTGGTCTAGCTTCGACCACCAACTTCCGCTCCACCGACTATTAGAATAACACAAGAGGCACACAGAACGAGACAGAACATGCATATATTAGCTGTTGGTTGCCAGCTGGTTGAAGCCGTGATACTGGTGCTTGCTTTGTTTTCTGTTTGGATGGCTTTGAGAAGAGGACAGGAATGGTGACGAGGACGGGATTTTGCTTTTTTATTCTCCCTTTCCGAAATGCTGCTTTGTTTATGATAGCTCTATTCTATACATGGCTGGTATATACGAAAATTGAATGCGTGGTATCCCATTTCTTTTCGGATATATATAACAAAAAAGGACGAAAGGGTGCAACCCAGCCTGGCCTAGGTGATGGAGTACTTGGGACCCTCACCACCCTGGGGGGTCTGCCAATTGATATCCTGCGTAGGCACCTTGATATCGCAAGTCTTACAGTGGATACAGCTAGAAGAAGGAGAGTGTGGGTTAGCAGACAGGTCAAACGCCAACCGCCTCACATCAGCCTCACTAAGAGGGAAAAGAAAAGGTGAGAAGAAAGGAGAAAAGTGCGACTTACTTTTGTGCGTTGATCTGGAACCGCACACCATGTGGCTTGTCCTTGTCCTCGATATATTCGTACACGCCAGCAGGGCAGAAGCGGTTCTCAACTCCCTGCCACTTCGGCCATGCTTCAGCCGTGTGCTTCTCCCAGTCGGCAACTTGGAGGTGGACAGGCTGGTCTTCCTCGTGGTTGGTGCCCGTCCGGCTCACGCTGGTTAGGATATCGAAAGTAACTTCACCGTCTGGCTTTGGATACTCGATCTTCTTACACTCGCTTGCAGGTCGAGTGGCCGCGGAATCTGTGCCGTGGTGTTTGAGGGTCCAGGGAACGCGGCCACGGAGGATATAGGCTTCTAGACCACTGTACATGATACCTCCGTAGATTCCCAATGGAGTGTTGAAGGATGGGCGCATGTTGCGCACCTCCTTGAGTTCAGACCAGATGGAAGAGGAGCGCAACGCATCTTCGTACTCGTACAGGAAGATGGTGCCATCTGACACATTGCCAGATAGGGCAGAGTATGTGGCCTTTGCAGCGAGCATGCCCGAGAGCATGGAAGTATGTGTTCCCTTGACCTTAGGCACGTTCATGAAGCCGGCGCTGTCGCCGATGAGGGCACCGCCAGGAAAGGCGCACTTGGGGATCGACTGGAAGCCTCCCTCGATGAGTGCTCGGCCGGCATAGGCGATGCACTGGCCGCCTTCTAGCACGCTGCGGAAGAGCGGGTGCTGCTTTAGTTTCTGGAACTCGTTGTAGGGTGATAGCCAGGGGTTAGGGTAGTCCAATCCGACGGTCAGACCCACTGAGACCATGTTGTCGCCGAAATGATACATGAATGAGCCGCCGTAGGTGTCCTTGGGTAGCGGGTAACCCATTGTGTGCGTGACCTCGCCCTTGCGGAACTTCTCTGGCTGAATCTCCCATACCTCCTTGATACCGATGCCGTAGGTCTGTGGCTGGCAGTCTCGTCGTAGGTCGAATTTCTTCATCACTTTCTTCGTCAGGGAGCCGTGGCAACCCTCACCGAGCAGAGTCACGCGAGCATGGAATTCCATCCCTCTCTCAAAAGACTCCTTCGGTTTACCGTTTCGGCCAATCCCTACGTCGTTGGTGGCTACTCCCTTGACGGATCCGTCGGCATTGTAGAGTACTTCACTGGCGGCGAATCCGGGATATATCTCTACCCCAAGTTCCTCCGCGCGCTCCCCGAGCCACTTGCACAGCTGGCTGAGTGAGAGGATGTAGTTTCCATGGTTGTTCATTTGCGGAGGAGCTGGGATGGGGATGGCGTATTTCTCGGTCAGGAACCGCATCTTGTCTGTCGTCACTGGCGTGGTGTGCTCGAAGCGGTTCGGGTTGCCCTCGGCCAGCCAGTCCGGCAGCAGCTCGTTGATGGCTGTGGGCTGTAGGACGTTTCCAGAGACAATATGATCTCCAATCTCACCGGCCTTCTCCAGCAGGAGGACACGGAAGTCTTCATTTCCAGCTTCGTTGGCCAGCTTCTTCAGCTGGATGGCAGCACATAGACCGGCGGGACCTACCGATATCCATTAGCGACTTCCCACTCATGTTCAGGTTCGAAAATTGTCATCGTGTCAAATCAATTGACTAACCTCCACCGACGATGCAGACATCTACCTCGTCCGACTCCCTCTCGATGTCCTCTGGCCGGAACCGGGACTCCTGTTCCTCCTCCCTCCTGCCGGGAGTGTGCGAGAAGCTCCTCTGCTGCTGGCCCGAAAGCACAGTCAGCCCCGTGTTCTGTCCTGCAAGGCCTCTTTGCACCGCCCTCCTCCTCACCGGCGCACTCGTCGAGTATCGTGATATCCCAGCAGTAGCAGCAGCAGCAGCAGCAGCTCTGTTCGGGGTAGCCCTCCTCCATGCGGGGGAGGCGCAGCAAGCTTCCCTGCGCGCAAAGGCGAACGGCCGCACCGCAGACCTGGAGGCCATTACCGTGCTTGCTCTGTTACAGTCTCCGTTTGACTTGTTCCTATCCAACACAAGGGATCCAAAGCCGACCGTCGTCAATTGTGGTTCAAAGGAAACAAAAAGGGCGGTCGTCGGCACGATGCTCCGTCTTTGAAGGCGTAGGAGGTAATCTTCCGAATAGAGAAAAGAAAAGAAGCTGCTGGCGGAACTTTCGGCAGGGAAGTTAAGCCGAGGCCAGCCGAAGCAGCCAGTCAGCGGTCAGGTGATGGTCATCGCTTAACTTGCCTTCCCTGGAAGATCCCGTGACCAGCGCTTGATCCTCGGCTCAGGTTTCATTTTCACTTATATAATCAAGGTCAAACAAACCTTTTCTCCCTTTTTTCGCTTTTGCTTCCACGTAACTTACTTTTCTTTCTTCTCCCAGCAGCGAAAAAGTGGCCAACCGCTACAGAGTACGGAGCGCTACCTGTAGATACTTCTTCCGCTGGCTGCACTGGCCCGTCACAGTCACAGCGCGTCTCTACATCCTCTACGCGTCCGCGGTCTCACAAAGCGAGCCCTGCCCTCGGACAACCACCTAGGCTGGTTCTTAACCCGGCCAGTCCCTTCACTGCTGCCATTTGGCTGTTCTCTTCACTTCCATCGCTGCTGCCTATCACTTCTAACTGCCACTGCCACCCGTCGCAGATACCTGCTGCTCGCAGCCGCGGTACTAAGCACTCCCGTTCCCTTCACTTCTGCCTAGCTGTCCTCTTCTTTGTCAGTGAAGCACACAAGTAACTTCCAGAAGAAGCAAAAAGAGCAAGAAAAGCGAAAAAAAGGGGTGGCAAGGCAGGCGAAGCACCGCGCCAAGGCCCAAGCTAGCGGCAGTGATTGGCCAACCGCTAGTCCACTTTAGGCAAAAGCCCCCACCCATGACGCCTTCAAAAGCAATTTTTAAGGGGCGTGCGTGGCTCTAAGCGGGGGGAGTGCGTGGTCCGAGGCTCTCACGGAGGGCGGCAGGCAAGAAGTATAAAAGGGACAGCCTCTTCCTCTTTTTTGCCCGCTTTTCCCTCTCCTGCTCGCGACACTTTCTTGCTTGAACCCCCGAAAAGGACTGAGAGAACCACAGAAAAGGAAGAAGAAAGCCAAACAGCATCCAACCAACCAGAAGCCGTCAAGCAGTCGTTGCTCCTTCTTGGCACTGCCTGCTTATCTCATCGACTTCCGCTCTCTCTCTCTCTTCCTCTCCTTTCTCGCTCTCTTTTGACCTCCGCTTCCTGCGTTGAGGCTTTCCCTTCCTACCGCTCCTTACTTTACTGCTTACTTTTTTCTTCTTCTTTACCTTACTAATACTAAAACTCTTCCCGTACTCTTTGGCGTATCCAAAAAGGTAGTTAGTTTATTTGACGTTGATGCTCTTCATTCTTCATTCTTCTTCGCCTCTGTTTATCCTTGGGCTTCATCTTCTCTTCTACATCTATCCGTCATCATCTCTCTCTCACCATGGCATCGCTGACTTGCGCCAGTTCGGGTGGTAGTCTTCATTATCTGGGGGAGGCATTCATTTGTTCATCTCCCATCACCCTCGTCTCTCATTTTACGGTAGGCCCCATTTTTACACATCCTCGCAAGAGCCCCTTATTGTCCCTCCACATGCACCAACATCAACATCAACCAACAAGCAAGCACCTCGCTGTCCTACTCTGTTAGCGTTTTGCTGTTGGCGTTTGGCTGTTTGTTGTGCTGCCTCCCCTCAAGGGACATCTTGCTGACTAATCCGCTGCAGCTGCCTAGGTTGAATAGATCAACTTGGTCACCTGACGTTCCTTGTTGCTTACCAAAACAACAACAACCTCAAAACATCCAACCATCCACCACTACCAAAAGCAGACTCCCTGCGCTTTGAGATCGCTGGATAGTCGAACGTCGACGGATACCGCAAACATGGATTCCTTGACGACCCATCCTGCCACCGCGCAGCAAGCTAAGGCGTTCACGTCCCCGGCCTCGCTGTCGTTCCCAGGTGGTGCTGGCGAACTGACCCCGCCGTCTTCCTCCGAAAAAGACGCCAACGGCGCCCAGCAGCCTAACCAGCCTCAGCATGTCTCTGGTGGCGGCGCTGGAGGTGGCACACCTGCGACTCCTGTTGCGACTCCCGGAGCTGGCCCCGGCGTGAGTGGCATTGTACCAACGCTGCAGTGAGTAATAATTTTTTTTCCAATACGTCATGATTTTCTGCTCTTTGAATGCATCTGCGGGGTGGTGGTGTAACAACAAAAGTCATGGCATCTTTCGATGTCCTTGTCTTTTGCACCATCCCCCCGTCGTTTTGCCCTTCTGGCCCACCAGAAAGCTGAAGCAAGAATTATCGTTTGAAGAAACATCGTTGCCACCGTCAACCTTGATTGCCGATTGGATCTCAAGACTATCGCCCTCCACGCTAGAAACGCGGAGTACAATCCAAAGGTTGGTGCTGGCGAAGTCACTTGTTACTTTCACGAGTAAACAAAATATACTTTGAACCAAGACCAAGGGTTTACTGACGGGAACAGCGTTTTGCCGCCGTGATCATGCGTATCCGAGAACCCAAGACTACCGCCCTGATCTTTGCATCCGGCAAGATGGTCGTGACCGGCGCAAAGTCGGAAGACGACTCGAAGCTCGCGTCTCGGAAATACGCACGTATCATCCAGAAGCTCGGGTTCAATGCCAAGTTCACCGACTTCAAGATCCAGAACATCGTCGGCTCGTGCGACATCAAGTTCCCGATCCGTCTCGAAGGCTTGGCCAGCAGACATCACAACTTCAGCTCTTATGAACCAGAGCTGTTCCCCGGCTTGATCTATCGTATGATGAAGCCGAAGATCGTCCTGCTCATCTTCGTCAGTGGTAAGATCGTGCTTACTGGCGCCAAGGTTAGGGAAGAGATATATCAAGCCTTCGAGATGATATATCCCGTCTTGACTGGTATGTTTTACTCTATATCATCTTGGTGTTGTGACCCCCATCTTCTAACTGTATACGATAGATTTCAGAAAAGTCTGAGCCATGTCGGCGACTCCCAACCAATGTTGCCCTTGTATTAACAGTTTCATACCTTGTTTATCCCAAAAAGCAAAGGTCATGGTTACGGTGCATGCAGTGGACACGGAATAACGATGCTCATTCAATATGATGCATTGCACGACGAACCCCCATCCACCTCGAAACCCACAACTGCGGCTCTTTGCCCTTGTTATTTCCCTTTCTTTTTTCCTTTATAACTTATTGCATTTACACGGCGTTATAGCGACCTGACACTCGGTTTGTTTCTTGCGGATATCCCCCTGAAAAAAAAAGAGAACGCAAATCCCAAACTTTTTCTAATGCCTCTAATGGGCAACGACTAACACACAAAAATGACTTACACCGACATACACCTTTTTTCTACCTCGCTTATCTTAGAGATGAGAGTGCTTACCTTTTTTACTCTTTCCAAATTTTTGCCTACGGTTATTACCAATGGGTGCATGCGGTGCCGGTGCCGGTCAATGTCTCTCTTCCCTTTTTCTTTTTTTTTACACAAACACACTTATCTCGTTAGGTCGCTTATTTATTTGACCAACTATGCTCCTCCCCATCTTCCATCTGGAGGGTCACAGCTAAAGTGATTGCATGCGGGGGAACAAGTGAAACATCTTATTACTCCATCAACTGCATTTCACAGTAGCGCGCAACCAAGCAAAACAGCACAACAGGCACTGGAGAGAAAACTGGCTATCAAAAAACAAAACTAAAAAAAAATGAAAACCACCACATCTCCGTGGGTTCTCTCGTATTCACAATCCACAAGCCTTTCCAAGCTCCCTTTTAACTTGCCTTGCGCGTGTGTGTTTGTATCTTGCACTGCAGCTTCTTTTTTTAAAAAAGTTTATGGTGGTAGGGGCTAGGGGAGACGGGGACGCGGACGGAGACGGAGACGGAGACGGATCAGGACCAGGGGGAGCAGGGAGTAATGGGGAGAGAGCGAGCAAATGGGAGAGAGAACGAAACGAAAGGAGTCGAGCGCGAGGAGGAGTGAGTAAGTTCCTTTTTTTACTATCTCTTTTACACTGTTTCTCTTTACTTTCTGAGGCTCAAGCAGCTTTTTGCTATGAAGTTATCATCTTAGATTGTCTCAAAGTTATATCGTCTTCTTCATCTGCAGTAATTACAGTAACTTTAAGTCTACGTAGATACTCCGTAAGGTGTACTCAGTTCAAGAGTATGTATGACAGCCCATGCATGCATCTTGTCGCTTGCACCCTGTATGAACGACAATAGCAAGTATGCAATAGAAGTAACTTACTTTCTGACTCGTATTATCACATGAAAAGGAATAAGAACGATAATATAGAAGTAAGTATATTAATGTTTGACGCATGTTTTGTTTCACGGTCACGACAGAACCTGGTAAAAAAGAAGAAAGGCAAGCAGGAAGCAAAAGAAAGCAGACCTAAAGCGTAAAATAAAACGGAGTCGCGTCGTTAGAATAATAGCATAGCAGTATGGAAGTAAATTAACGGTTCCTGCCGATCGTTCGTAATACTCAGCAAGGAAACCCAGCACGGAAGCACAAGAGCACAGCCGAAGTCGGACAACAGAAAAGCACAGTCGTAAAGCATCTGTAGCTGTAGCTGTAACTACAACCTACTCATCACCTTCACATCACCTGCAGCAAAGGCGTCGTCGCGAGGCTCGTCGTTAATGCTGCTCTTCTCCAGTTCGTCAGCCAGCACCATCCCCCTGACACCGGACCGACTACCATCTTCAGTCCACACTACTCCGAGACCACCGGCAGGGGTGGTGACTGGATTCTCAGCCCAGGCCCACAGACAAGCAAGGTCCGGATCCAGGATTCCCTGCATGGCGTCCACGATCTTGTCGCCGAGGACAGGGAGGAATTTATATCCATGGCCGCTTCCCCCTGTCGCGATGAAAAGGGACTTAATCTCCGGGTGGTAGGAGATGATGAAGTCTCCCTTGGGCCTGGTTATAGGTTACGGTTAAAACGAACAAGAACTTGGGATGTTATGGAGAGAAACAAACAGGAAACGGGGGGGAACGTACGTGTCTGTGTACCAGCATACGCGTGTCTTGGTGAACGGCCTATCGGCCAGGGCAGGTAGCATTTCTCTTAACGCGGCGCGAGCAGCTAGTTGGCCTTCGAGAGGAACTGGTGTCCCATGCAGAGGAAGGCTTACTTCTATGATTGGAGAGGTGGTGGTAGGGTGGTTGATTTGGATGGGATTGCGATACCCATATGCATGCCTACCGATCTTCAGCTCGTTGTTACGCGGCGGGATGATGAACATGCCGGTCGACAGGTTGAGGACGGTGGGCATGTCGTTGAGCTGACGTTGTTCGTCATCTGTGAGACGGATGTAGGCGAGCGAATGGCCGGTGGCTTCTGCCCTGCCGCGCAGATCGACTAACTTCCCGGTCCATGCACCGGTAGCTAAGACGACCAGATCGGCGGATATACGTTGGCCATCTGATAGTTCGACGCCAGTTACCTTGTTATTGTTGGCAGCAGCAGCAGACGACTGGTCATGGTCGATGATGAGGCGTTCGACCTGGCCCGAGAGAAAAGTGACTCTGCCGGTCTGGTCGAGAAGGTGCTTTGCATAACGTACGCCAGCCTCTGCGTCACCCCAGGCCGAGTCCCAGTTGACGTATCCTCCGCTAACGTGAGCACCAACACCGTAGCCTGGTACGACGCGGCGAACGTCGGAGGCGGTGGGCAGCTGCTCGACGGCATCCGGGTTCAGGCGCTTGACGTTCTCGTAGCTCTTGCGCACGTACGTGTTGTCACAGCCAGATGAAGTAGGAGTGGAAGTAGGAGAGGAAGTAGGGGAGGAAGCGACCAGGACGAGGCCGTTGCGGTTGTATCTGCCTTCATGGCCCCAGGCGGTAGAACTCCATTGAGTGAGGGCCGCCTGGGCGAGCCGGGCGTATGCTGGGTTGGCGTAGTCTGCGCGGAGGATGCGAGAGGAGTCGACGGAGGAGCCGTAGGGGTTGGGGATGGTCGGTGCAGCTTCGAGGAGGGTGATGGGTCCCTGGTGACGGCGACTGAGAGCCAGAGCCGTTGATACTATCTCGTTAGCAGGTCGATATATATAAAGAAGCGGAGAGTATCCCAACAATAAATGGAGAGAAGAGAGGGAAAGACGTACAGCCGAAGACGCCGCCGCCTACGATGAGGATGTGGTCAGGCAGGTCTGGGGACATGTTAATAGCAGTAGAGCGCAGAGCAGGCAAAAGCTGACCTCGACTATCTCTCTTGACTCGACTCTCTTGCCTTGACTCGACCTGAAGTCCTGGAGTCTTTGTCTCGATGTCTCAGGCGTTGAGTCTTTGTCGGTCGAGCTCATGATTCACTGCGAAGTCGGCGGCAGGCGAGGTGCCGAGAGTGGAGATGGGCGGCCATAGTGTGGAAGCAGGAGAGCCTAGCGAGAGCAGCCAGACGAGCGGTGAAGCGAGGAAAGGCGAGGATAAGCCTACTTCTTAGCTAGAGAGTAGAAGAGTAGAAGTAGAAGTAGTAGTAGATGGTGATGGTGATAGTAAAGAGTTAGAGTCAAGATCAAGATGCATCTCGGGCAAGGATAGTAAGTAAGGATGGCTTATCGATAACGGCAAAGTCTTCATTTTCTACTTTTTTCCGTCTTTACTCTTTACTCTTCTTCCTCTTCTATAGCCAATTGACTGACTGGACAAGATGCGCCGGACGCGGGTGCTGCTGCAGGCTCGCCGGCCTCTCTCCCTTCCCAAGTCGCCCTCTCCTCTGCGCCGGTACGTACTGTCTTCTTTAACACCGACTTTAACACCGACATCCACTAATGAATAGGCTACTACAGACAAGCAAATAAGACAGTGAATGAGAAAGTAAAGGAGAAAGAGAATGTCTCTTCAAAGTCGAAAACGAGAGTGCGCCCCGTGGCGATGACGGTGGCGCAGTGGGCATGTTTACTCTGTCTGCTACGCAAGCTACTGTACACGACCTTCGCAAGGCCAGCGACTTCAGCACCATCTATCCGTCAACAGCGATGTATCAGAACCGGTACAAGAAGACCGCCGGCCAGTACGACAGCGACGTAGACATGGCCGAGCGCATGATGCGCATGGGCAAGAAGCGACGCGACCTCGTCCGCCAGGCCCGGGGGAGACGTGCTGGAGGTGAGCGTGGGCACTGGCCGCAACCTGCCTTACTACCTGCTGGGCGAGCGACGGGGCGTGGACAAGGACGGCAAGGCAGCAGTGCTGGGCTGTCGCAGCGTGACTTTTATCGACCTGTGGCCGGAGATGGTGGACATTGCGCGGTGGAAGTATGATGCCGTGGGGAGCAACAGGGAGAAGGGCAAGGCTGAAGTGGTCTTTCTCGCCCAGGACGCGATGTCAGATATCTCCCCGCCTGGCAGTAAAGGAAGTAAAGGGGAAAGGCAGAAGTTCGACACGGTGGTGCAGACGATGGGCCTGTGTTCGCACCCTGAGCCGGTGAAGCTGCTGCAGCATCTGGGTCGACTTACCAAAGGACCAGAAGAAGGAGGAGGAGGAGGAGGGAGGATCCTGCTGCTGGAGCATGGACGCGGCCACTACGGCTGGCTCAACGGGCTGCTGGACGGTCTGGCGGCTGCCCACGCCGACCGCCACGGCTGCTGGTGGAACCGGGACATCGGCGAGATCGTGAGGCAGAGCGGGCTGGAGGTGGTCGAGGCAAGGCGCTACCACCTAGGGACGACCTGGGAGTTTACCCTGAAGCCAGCAGAAGTATCAGAAGTATCGCAGGTATCAGAAGTATCACAGTAGCAGAGGCTTGACGCAGGAGTAAAGTCTTGTCCCCATGCAGGAGACATGTCTATCTGATCTCTCTCTCCGTCCATCTTGCCACCACCAACTGCTGCTACTGCTACTGCCACTGCTGCTCCGACTTGACTACTCGAAAGTGACCTGGAGTGCATGAGGCCCGACCTGCCCTGCCCTGCCCCGGCCTTGACCCTGACCCCTGAGAGGCAACCAACGACTCGAGCAAAGACCAAACGACCAAAAGACCCGAGAGACTAACTTATCACTGCTAAGACCCAGGACCAGGGCCCGGCAAGCGAGTCTCCCTAGTCTCTTGTCTTGTCCTTGTCTGACTATCTGACTCTCCCCTACTGGCTGCTGGCTGCTGCCACCAAAAAGAAAGAAGAGAGTCGCCCTATATCATGATACATGCTAAGAGCCAACATCCACATCCACATCCACCTCCCTCGTCCCATCCCCTTGTCCCCATCCCATGTCCATCCCTTGTCCTGCAGGGATCAGCCAACCAGCTCTTCTTACTTTACTCTTTACCTACTCTTGAACTAACAAGAAGAAGAAACTTGCAGAGACTAAAAAGCGTTGGACGGGGAGACGGGAGTGTTTATCGCTGAGTAAGCAGAAGTAGATAAGACGACGATAAGAGAAGAAAAGAAGTAGTAGAAGCAGAAGGCAGTAGTAGTAAGAAGAGTAAAGAAGAAGAAGAGTAAAGAAGAAGAAGAAGAAGAGTAAAGAAAGAGAGTCACTTCTTACTCTTACTCTACTTACCACCACCTCTTCCTTACTTACTCTTTTATCCCTTACTCTCTTACTCTCCTACTCTTTTATCGTCTTCTTCCTCTTCTACTTCTTCGTCTTCTCTTCTGCCTCTTTTCCCTTTCAAGCTTAGTCTCTCTCTTTTCTTTTTCCCTTAACTTTTTTACTTCTTTCTTTTTTACTTTTTCTTCTTTTCTTTTGCTTCTTTTTTCTTTGCTCGCCGCTTTTTTTCTTCTTTCTCCTGCTTCTGCTTCTGCTTCTGCTTCTGCGTCTTCTTGCTTGATCTTCTTCCTCGTCTTCTTCCTTCTTCCTCTTTTCTTCTTCTCCTTCTCCGTCTTCTCTTTAGTTGTTTCTACTCTTACTTCTTCTTTTTCTACTTCTTCTGTTTCCTCTTCCTCTTCCTCTTCTTCACAATGGGATACAACACTCGTCGCAAGTCGCTCTCGTTGCCGTCCCTGGGCATCCACATCCCTTGCTCTGGTCGCCGCGCCTCTTCCAGCACCACTTCTACTACCACTTCTACTTCTACTTCAGCCAGCAGTAACAGCAGCAGCAGCAGCAGCAGCAGCAGTAACAGCAGTAGTAACAGCATGGCAGCTCCGTCGTCGCCTTTACTGAAGAAGCAGAAGAGGTCGCATGAGGCGGACGAGACAGTCGCCGCAGAGAGACAGCAGAGAGACGCCGTCCTACAACACACGCCGCCTCCCTCGCCGTCGCAGAAGACAGCTACGACAGCTACGACTACTACAACGGTCAAGATAGACACAGACGGCATCGCGGATGACATCGTCGTCGCGGTCATCCAGCAGCTCGAGAAGACAGGCAACAGGCCCCATCTCATCAAGGAGCTCGCCCAGGTCCTCTCCACCACCACCAGCTCCATCGCCAAGTAGGTCCTTCTTCTATTACTTCTTTACCTCTACTATTACTTCTTTTATATACTAACATGAGTAGCTCTGCGAATGCGGCGGCGTTGATCTCGTCGAGGCTGTCGCTCTACCTGAAGCGGCCGTGGACCGCCCTTGCGCCGTGTCCCATCGCCAAAGAGCTCATCCCCGTCCACCCGCGCAAGGTCTTCTTCTACCTCACCAACTCGCCCCGGCAGCCGCTGCCCAGCTCGTCAAGCGACATCCTCTCGCCGGCGCCCTCGCCCTCGGTAGAGAAGGAGGTCACCCCGTGTCCCTCGCTCTCCCTGCCCGACCTCGACGGCGGTGCTGACAACCAGAGTGAAGATGATGACGATCGCGATGACGACAGAGAAGATGACAGGTCCAGGATGAGCCTGAGCCCCGAGGTCGACCTGGATTACAGCCTGGACATGATGGTGGCCACCGACTCCTTTGCCTCGTCCCTGCCCCTGCGCCAGCAGCAGCACTCCCACTCCCACGGCCACCGCATCTCCCACAACCACCGTGCTGCCTCGCCCCCCCTCGAAGGTGACGAGCGAGAGTTCACCCTCACGGCCAGCATGGTCAGAGAGCGCACGACGGGAGACGACGGCCAGGCAGGCCAGTTACGCGGCCTCCTGCTCGACTCGCCCCTTGGCGTGCCTCCCTCGACCTCGACACCGACATGGACATGGGTGCCTTCTCCCCTCCTACCTCAACGGCAGCCTGCACTCTGACAGCGAGTACAAGAAGACTACTTTAGCAGTCATCGACAATTCCCACCACTCTTACTTCCACTCTGCTGCTTCTGCTGCTACTGAATCACCCACTTCCGAAGCTCCCGACAATGCTCTACAAGCACTCTCCGTCTCCTCCGTCGCATCGAGGATCCTCGTCCTTTTCCTCCCCTCACCACCGCCACCTCGGACTGCGACTCGGATGAAGACGTCAAGCTGCTCGGCGGTACTGCTGCTCGCCTGCGCGCCCACAAGAGAACCTACGACATGTCATTCCCGCTAGACGTCGACCTCGCCGACCCTCGCAAGCACCGCCAGCTCTCCCTCGACTGCGCCTTTAGCTTCTCCTTTGACTCTCCGCTGGACTCGTGGGCTGACTTTCGCAGTCCAGAGACAGTAGACGTCGACGAACTCGATGCCATCTTCGCAGACATCTAACCTCGCCTCTTCTACCTCTACTCTTCTCTACTCTCTTCTCTTCTACTCTCCCCTTGATATCCATATACATCTTTTAACTGTACTTTACTCCCCCTGTATATATACTCCCTCCCCCTTTTCTCCTTTTCCTCCTTTTTTTCTTGCCTCTTCCATGTACTATCTATCTAATACTGCACGGCGTACGGTACGAGTCTACTAACCCCAACTCTCCCCCTTCCACCATATCCACGAAGGGCGCATCTCTTCCTATCTGCTTGTTCGTCTCATTTCTTTTCTCTATCTATTTCCTTATTTCCTATGTCTTACCATCTCATCTCATCTCTACACTCGTTACGACTTTATCACGGTGTCACGGCGCTTCTTCTGTTCTCCTTTTCTTTTCCTCTTCTCTTTCTCCTCTCCAGCGAATTCGGTTCGGGTTCGGGTTCGGGTTCGGTGTTTTATCTTTATCTGATTGATGTCCAGCATGTCTCTGTCTGTCTTACTATATCTACGCAACAAGCCTGCTCTGCTCTGCTCGCTCTGCTCTGCCGCATGCCTGGCCGCATATCAAAGCAAAGCAAAGCAACGCAAAGCAACGCAGAACGAAACAAAAAAGAAAGAAAGAACCTACTCCGCTTCTCTCTACCTCTGCCTCTTTTCTCTTTATCTTTCTCTTTCAGTTTGTCTCGTCTCGCTTCGTCTTGTCCGTTTCATCTCGACTGCGCTGCGCTGCGCCGCTTCGTTGAAAAGGAAAAAAAAGTACCGTCTTCCCCCTTTAACTCTGTTTGTCCTACTCTTGCTGCTATGACTATATCTGCACTATAACTAGATTGACCATACATACCATATCCCATGAAAAGAAAAGAATAAGAAAAGAAAAGAAAATATACATGTACTTACCATCTCGTCGCCCATTCTCATGCAGGAGGAAAAGCAGACTATTTGCACATCCCTCGCTAGTCATATCAAGTACCCGTCTGCACTCGTAGTTAGCAAGGTAAACCAACTAGTTGCCGTCGTATACATGCTTATGCTTCCTTTTTTTACCTCCTACTCCCGGCTTCATCTAGGTAGTCATCTAGGTACTGATGTAGATATCATTATTATTCTTAACTAGTGGCTACCGTTACGTATGTAAGTAGCTTTCCCTAGACTTTTGCCTGTCCTTGTCTTTCGTCACAGTCGTAACCTTTTGCTTTCCGTCCGTCAAAGTTGGCCCCGGCGTGCGTGCTTGATAGACAGACACATATCAGATCAAGTCTCCTAAGTTATAACTTAGCTTAACTATTACACCCCTTTCCCTTGGTGGCGGTGGCGGGTGGCGGCGGAGAGCGAGCATGTCCCGAGCATGTCCATCAGCTTAGAGAACCCTTTTCAACGCTCGCGGCTGGGTATTGACTGGGCTGCTTGTGATGGCGGCGGAGGAGGCGGAGGCAGTGGATGTTCCATGCGCTGCTTCTGGTACGATGCGGGAACACGGCTATGGCTCTGGCTCTGGCTGCGAGGATCAGGCTCAGGCTCTGGTGCGGATGCAGGCTCGGGTTCGGGATCGGCTTCTCCTTCTTCGCGTTCACCGTCCTCGAGCTCCTCGCCTTCTTCCAGCTCGCCTTCGTCTGCTTCTCCTTCTTCCTTTTCTTCTTCTGCTTCTGCTTCTTCTTCTTCTTCTTGCTTCGGCTGTGACGTAGCAGAAGCCGAGGAAAGGTTTAGGTTCGACGCCGCATTCGTAAAGGAGTTGGTGACCTGTCGACCTGCACCGCCGGCTGTAGAGTTGATAGCCGTAGATGTAGCCGCAGCAGCAGTAGGATTAGGCGACGATGCAGACACCGCTGATCGTGGCCGCGACGCTGACTCCTCAGAGTCCCGCCTCCGTCGTTTCGGCGAGTCCGTCGTCGTCGTCGTTGTCGTCGTCCCGTTCGACACAATCTCGCCCGGCTCTTGTTCCTCGTCTCGCTCGTGCTTGCGCCCGTTCGTCTGTCCGCCCTGACTGTCCCTTCGCCGCTCATCATTACTCGTAAAAACCCGTCTCGTCGAATCCGTAGCCTCTTCGCCATTCACAGGTGTAGGCGCCGGAGCATACTTCTGTCCCGGCTTCGGCAGCGGGTAGTTATCGTATATCTCCGCTATACGGTTACACGCCCGCCGCACCTCTTTCACATCAACGTCAATCTGCTCCCACCACGGCCGTCCCAGCTCGTCGTCCTTGAATGCTGCACCACAGTGCATCGCAGCCGCATACAACGCACTCGCCGCTATCGTGCGCGCGCTGAACTGCACACACAGCACCGTAAATGTCGAATCATTCACAAACGCCCATGCAGAATTGCGCAGCCGCTTGTCGTCCTGCACCTGGAAGAAACAGATAAAATCATACAGCAGCCGGTACGGCTGTTCAAGCTGTAGATCAAAACACAGTGCTTCAAGCAGTAGATCCTCGTTATGCAAGATCGTGTCTCGCCATTTCCAAAACTCCTTCGACTGCTCGTCCACAATCACGTTCGGCTGCTTCAGCGCTACCCGGCAGCACGCCACGATCAGCTCCTTCATCTTCCGGCAGTTCTCTTCTACCTTCGTGGCCAGGAACAGTGCTGTTGCCGCGATCGGATACGGGTGTCGGCCGGGTCTCTGTGGCAGGTCGACCATGCTATACCGCATGAAGAACCGGTGCATGTACACGCTGGCCGTGCAGAGGGTGAGCTGCGGAAGCTTCAGCAGTATCCCGACCTGCGTGATGAAGTTCACCCCTTTGCTTCGTTGTGTGTGTTCCGTCTCCATCGACATGCCGTCCAGCAGCGAGGGAGTATATCGGAGATCCGAGTCTGTAAACAGCCATTGTGATTCTTTTGAAGCCAGGACAGGGTTGGATGGCGATGGTACCGGCTTTGCTGGTGCTGGTGCTGTAGATGTAGATGTCTGTGTTGCTGGTGCCGGCGCTGGTGCTCCCTCCTTTGCAGAGACTGCCACCGAAGGCACCGGCATGGTGAAGCCTGGCTTGCGCCGTTATCTCCCACTTATCGTCGGCTTGTCTTGCAGGTAAACAATTATTAGCTATTTGGAGTCGTAAAGTAGTGGAGTGGTAGGAGTGATGGCTGGTAAATTATTATTGGGGGATGCGCGCAAGAGTAAGCTGGTACTGCACTTCTAAGGCAAGGAGGTCGCGACCAGCGCTGGATCCAGAAGCGAAGAGCAGTCTAATATCAACAAAACAGTCTAATCCTGAGGGTGCGGGAGTAATTAAAGGGAGGATGAAAGCTCGTAGATGTTGTTGTATATTAAACCGTCTGCTTCGTTGCTTCCGCTTGCAAGATTTTCGGATCAACGATCGGATATCGTTGTCATGTGATCAACACACAAGGCGCTTATCTGTTGGTTCAATTAAACATATTGGGACGATTTGATAGAAGAGACAAGTCAATAGAATAGACAACAGATAGAATAGATACAACACATGCCCGTAGTAACTCCAGTATTATTCCCATGGTATCATAACAGATGGTCCCTGCCCAGTAGTCCCGCCATAAACAGTAAAGAGAACGAAAACAATAAAAAAAGGGCATGATGATGGCTTGCTAGGATGTAAAAAACAACAGTACTCCATACTCAAGCCAAAAGATAGGGCCATGCAAATTCACTCTTCTTCACTGACTTCACTCTCGTCTTCACTCTCGACATGGTTGACGTATCGATGTCGATGCTGCTGCTGCTGCTCCATCGCCAGCCTTGCTTCTTCTTCCCGGGCACTCTCTTCAAGCGCTGCTTCCATCTCGGCCACCAGATCGTCTTCAAAGTCTGCTGGCTCCTCGTCTTCGTCCGCGTGATTGGCAGGCTGCGCATCTTCCATGGTCTCATCTTCGTCTTCTTCTTCCTCTTCCTCCTCTTCCTCCTCTTCTTGCACAGGTCGTCTGCCAAAGAACGATGGCCGAGGTTCTTCTACGTCATCCTCGTCATCGCTGCGGTAGCCTGCCTCGTTGGCAGAGGTGTTATTGGATGCAAAGTGGCTAGGATCGATCTTGAATGGTGGTCGTTGTGGCGGAGGTGAACCCAGGTCGATGATCAGATCTCCATCCACGATGATGTTGCTGCCAGGTGACCCGGCCAGTCGTTTGGGTTCATCGTCAGAGGCAGAGTACGCTCCAACCAGATCTGGCGTTTCCACGGACGGCATGATCGTGTCCTCAACAAACTCAGGCTTAGGTGGGAGTGCGATAGCAACGGGTGGTGCAGCTGGTTCCTCCGGCTCCTTGGCCTTCTTAGATGCATTCACATTCGCATTCGCGCTCTCCCTGCTAGTAGCGGTAGCAGCCACGGTAGCCGCAGCCTTGGGATTCCGCTGCTTCGGAGGACGGAGCGGGTTGGCTTTGCTCTTTGGCGCAGGTTTTGGCTTAGGCTTTGGTTTTGGTTTGGCCGCTGCAGGAGCTGCCGCTGACGGTGCTGCCGGCACTGATCGGGGTGCTGCGGATTTGCTGCTCACGACATGATGAGGATCTGGGGTTCCGGGCGTTGAGTTGGATTCCACGGCATTCTGTTTGCTGCTGCTGCTGCTTTCCTCCGTCTTCTTCTTGGGGAGAAAGTGCCTGAAGTCGTATGGATTCTCTTCATCAGCTGGTCCTACATCCTCTTCTTCGCTCTCGTTCTCCGCCTGTTTATCCCCCGCAGACTGGTCATTGTTTGAAAAAGAAGTGCTCAATTGGGGGTATTGCTCCGAAACTTGTCGATCCGTCTTCCCCGGCGCCGATTTCAGATTGAAGTTCAATCTGGTCGAGACCGGTTCAAGGATGAACGCCTTGCGTTTTGGGTCAAATATTAGCACTAGATTGCTGTTCTCCGACTTTGAAGCCGTAGAAGATGACGATTCCGGGTCGACTCCACCACTGTAGACATAGGTCAGGTCTGTCTGCTCAGCATTGCCTGCCTTGGCCTGTATCGTCAGTTTGTATCGGTCTGGCGCCCCGGCTGAGTAGATGGTCGTCTTCTGTTGCGGTGTGCTGCCCTTGGTTTTGTAGTTGTACGTCACATTCACAAACCGACGGTCTCTTGCATTGTCCCTCCCCGCCAGCTTGTCCCCCAGGAGTATGGGATAGTCGCCTGGCCGCGAAGGGTCGACCATCTGCCCTCCGTTCAGGTTCGGTGTTTGTGGTGCTGAAATGGTAGCCATGGCGTTCGTCCGCTGTAAGGCGTTCGTTGGTTGAAAGATTCGACAAAACTCGACCCGCTGGGACACGCTGAACCGGCTGGACACGCTGGAATAACGACCTGACACTGGCAATCGAGAGAAGAAGCGAGAGGATAGAGGCTCTTGATCTGATATGCCCCCAGTGGTTGAAATACCCGGGCGGCCGGCGAGGCTGTGAAAGGTCAGCCCTTATGAATAAAGCATTATTATAGTTTATAGCAAACAATCCAGCAACAATGGCGCGCTGCGAGAGTCAGTCCTGATGAATGGGATCCCGTTTATTGTTTATTATCCTTCCCACGACCGGCGGCTCTCTCGTTGTTGTGCTGCTTCTTGCAGGCGAAAGGGAAAAAGGTGGGAGGAAAAAGGAATGCGGAAGTTGGTGAAACAAGAAAACGGATGACCAGCAGAAAAGGGACGAAGCGCCGGCGATGCTGATGCGAGATGCGACCAGGCCTGGAGAAGACGCCGTGCCTGCAAGCCTATATTCGGGCTTTGTACACTTATAATAATGGTGATAATAATAATGATATTGGTAGTAGATAGAGTGTCCTCCTGGATGACTTGATGTAACTAGTGAAGCGGTAGACATGATCTCATCACTGTAGTTGGTATTCTTTCTATCCGGGGTAAATAAATATGGTAACTAGATATCTAGACTCCTCTCTCTCTCTCACTGTCTCTCTCTCCAATAATTGACCGCAGGAGGCCTTCACTTTGAGGAAGAATAAGACCCCTTTGCTCCGGAGCCCGCTGCAGCTTCACCACTGGCCGTCAACAGGTCCAGACGCTCAGCGAGGATGCGGTGCTTGCGGATGGCCTCTTCCCACTCCGGCACACCTTCTTCGTCTTCAGTTCTGTCTTCTTCGTGGTGCTCCGTTCCCCCGGTCGTACTCAAGAGAGAGAGCATCATGGTAAAGTCGCCCCCTAGTCGCCCCAGACTAGCCGCACAGTAGAGTACCTGGGTGAGCAGGCTCTCTCTCGAGCTCTTGTCTCTCACATTCGGCAGGTATTCCTCCAGCGTCTCCGCCAGAAGTTGTGCCAGGTGCATAGGGAATGTGGCCAGTGCTGGAGGTAGCTGGGATAGCATCGATGCCTCAGATGGCTCCTCGCTCGTGTCTTGTGCTTTGGTGGCCGACTCTGAAGACGCAGGTGCGAATATGTTCTTATATAGAGACACAATAGCAAAGCTTTGCTCTCTGTATATCTCAATATATTTCTTCAAAAACCGCTCCGTTTGCTGCCCGCCAGACCAAGCATTCTTTGATTCCTCGCCGGTCTCCCCCTTAATTGCATTTTGTCGTCGTCTCCGGAGGGTCTCTTGGTCTGCCAGTTCCCGCAGCGGCTCAAGGGCACTTAGCATGTTCAAAAGGTTTGCCAGGCGACAGACTAGGAACAAGGCACCAAAGGCGCCCTCCCCGGCACTGCCACTGCTTGCAGACTTAGTACTTGAGGGTTCTTCAAGATCCGGGGCAATGCGCCGCAGCCACCCAATGATCCTCATCGCAGGCGCCAGTCTAATGTTCTGGACTCTGAGATCAGAGATCAAATTGGTAGTCATGTCTTTCATGGCATCTTCTGCCTGGTTTACTATATCCTTAGCCAACGGCGACTCGGGGTATAGTGTCTGTAGTCTCTTGATATGGGCAAACAAGTCCAGAGCAGCCGAGTAATTGGACGTGCTCGACAGGTTGCTTGACGAAGTTCCACCGGACCCAGCAGTGGCAGCAGCAGATGAAGCCCCAGAGGAAGTTGAGACTGCTGTAGAAAGCAGAGTCGGTAGCTCTAGAATGTCAGACAGCCTGTCCACATTTCGGGCAAGCTGGAGAGCCTTCTTCCTCCTCTCTAGTATCTGGCTGTCTCCCGTCTTACTGTAGGTAGAGGAGAAGCGCACAGCTTCCTCATCGAGCTCCGGTATGGCATCTCGTAGCCGCTGTGTCTCTGTGGCCAGCCGTGGGAGGGATGTCTGCAGTGACCGGTGGTTATCCGCAGATGTGATGAAGGACTTGTGGGATCTGTTAGCAAGCGACTGGAGGGAAACGAGGTTCGAATGAGAGGTCTGCGAGAGCGACTGAAGCTCCGTTGACGTTAATGAGGCCGTATCTAACGTTGGTATGTAGTTGAGATACTGCGCGGTGGCCGCGCTTGTCGTGGGGGGAGGTGGTCGAGGAGAGCCATCAGCGGCATCAAAGTGAGGAACGAGCAGCTCGTAGAGTGCTTCTGCCATTATCGAGACCGGAGAGGGTGTTCTTCATTCCATCGATGCATGTCATTCATGCGGATTCAATGCAAGGTCCCCGGCAAGTAATCAAGTGGCCGTGACTTGCTGTTGTAAATCTGGCCCTACTTTGCGGGTGACGCTCGGTTTGCCGATTGAGTTTCTGATATGAAGCTCGAGATAAATAATCCGAGAGCTTTCCACGGTTTCAACTCTGGAAGTCCAACCCTGTTTCATATATATCCATACGAACGACCGCCGAAGCTATCCTGGATATAGCTATAAATATTTGATTCTTAGCTTCCCAGCTAGTTTTAATCAAATATCTGGATCTCTGTTAACACTTTAGTAGGCACTTCGGAGGAGGACCACCATGGGCAAACCACGAGTCAGTACGGAGAATATATATCTACTCTATATAAAAAGAATAAAGGAAGCTGACACCTCTATCTACTGCAGTTAATCATCCTGATCCGGCATGGGCAGTCAGAAGGGAACAAAAATCGAGATATCCATCAGACAATCCCTGACCATCGCATCAAGCTTACTCCCGAAGGCCATCGACAGGCACTCGAAGCCGGCCGCAGGCTGCGTGAGATGCTACGGCCTGACGACAAGATACACTTCTTCACATCTCCATACCAGCGGACGAGAGAGACCACAGAAGGAATCCTCAAGTCTCTCACCTCCGATGATCCTTCGCCGTCACCGTTTCCCCGCCAGGGCATCCAGGTATACGAAGAACCACGACTGAGAGAACAAGACTTTGGCAATTTCCAACCATGCTCTGACGAGATGGAGCGCATGTGGCAGGAGCGTGCAGACTATGGACATTTCTTCTACCGTATTCCCAACGGGGAGTCAGCGGCGGATGCATATGATCGAGTGAGCGGCTTCAACGAGTCCTTATGGCGGCTATTTGGAGATAACGACTTTGCCAGTGTCTGCGTGCTCGTTACCCATGGTCTCATGACTCGTATTTTCTTGATGAAGTGGTATCACTTCAGTGTTGAATACTTTGAAGACCTCCGAAATATTAATCACTGCGAGTTTGTGGTTATGCAGAAGAACCCGGACAACGGGAAATACATACTACGGAACAAGCTACGGACATGGTCTGAGCTGAAAAAGGAAAGAGAAAGAGAGCGTGAGGCTAATAACATGCCATTAATGTCCCCCACAAGCCCGAGAAGGATATGGGGTGGATGTCCTGACGGGTGTGACCATGCTCGTCACAAGCACCGAGTAACAAAGAGATCACTGAACCAGAGTACTTCAACAACCGGGCTAGTGACCGGAGTTGAGAGGACCAACAGCATGGGGAAAGAAGTGGAACTAGACGACCGGTACCAGAACGACGAGGAAGATGAAGAGGGAGAAAATGACGAGGGGGACACAGCGTTAGTGGACGAGCCTGTTTTACAGATCAAGTCCACAGTCTCACTGAGCCAAGAGGTCAGGCGCGGTAAACCACCTCGCACCATAGATATACCTCGTCTAGGCGGCCGAGATGCTGGAGGCTCAAATAGTGGTGTATCAACAGGCCAGGTATCACCATTACCAGATAAACTTGATGGTTCTGCAGCCCCGAGCAACAATGGCGATGGAGGTGTTCGCCAGGGGTCCAGTTTGAAGCACAGCCACGAACGCAATTTTGATAGAGACGACGATTACCCTAACGAAGACGAGGAGGATTTGGAAGATGAACGAGCCAGGCTTGAAGAACAGAGCGTCCAGGGAAGCGTATACTAAAACGCATTCCCAGCCTAGGAGTTTTTTGGGACATTTAACAAATATACCCTATTATATAGATCTTTTTACATATATTTAGCTATGGAACCTAGCAATGGGAGCAACATAAATCTGTAACAGAGCTCAGGCCCCGCCATATCCCCATCGTAGCATCATATGATACTATTTTGACAATATACATCAGGAGGGAAACAGAGGTGACCAGAATCAACTATTGAAATATGTATTGTCCACTCCTGGATCAAGGTTTATCGGTACCGCTTAACCTCTCGCAGTATATTCAACATGCCCCCTGGCCACCACTGCCAGCTTCCTTCTTCAGACCATAGCCTAGTCACAAAATTATTGCCATATCTATTCACCATTCCAGAAAGTGTCACAAACGGTAAGTTCCCTATCCACCATGATTCCTCCTCTACTAAAAACATAAGGACAGACCAGTGGGCATAGATGTCCAGCGCAAGAGCCTGCTCCATCGTCAAGTCCGTCAAACTATCATCTGACTCCGTGCTAACAGGGCTCTCAAGCCTCTTGTCAAGGAGCGGAAGAACAAGGTCTAGATATGTCTGAGGGACCTGAACAAGGAATGTAAGGAAGCATCTTGTCAATGGCTCTGTTGGCTGTGGAGCCACAGACCGGTTTGCGAATGATCGGAGCCATGAGGCAACTTGTGATAGGGACATAGCCTGGGGTTCAAAAAGGTCTTCAGAAGTGTCGACAGGTGGTGAAAGTGAAGACGACAAAGGTTGTGATGAGTTGCGGGAGGAAAAGGCATTGTTCCTGATGTCCTTCAATATGTCGAAGGCCGCACCACAGGCAGCTATTGTACCATTGGTATCATTACAGTGATAAAATGCGTAATCCAAACGTCCCTGCAGTCTCGAATACGCTTCTTCGCTGGTAGATGCGATTATTGGAGCCATCGTATGGCTGCATGGTGTAGTTGGAGCTGCTGCCCTGGCATTGGTCTCGGAAAGTGTAGAATTATCATCAATCCCTGGGTCAGTTACTGGAGACGGTACAATCCCTGGCCCCAAGCTATCACAGTCCAGGGTTTGGAGGGTAGCCCTTATGCCTCGCATAATAACTATTATATCTCTCGGCGTAGATGAAAGGGGCTTTTGAGGTTCCTCTACTCCCCCCTTTTCTGATAGCCAGTGATTTATCTGTTGGCTTGCAGTAGCAAAAGGCACCAGCATCAAAGCACTTGCTAGCAGCGGTTCCAGTTTCAATGTATCTAGCGAGGACATTGATTCTCTCATTCGTTCACTTGCTGAGTGATAATGTCGGTAACCTGTTACTAGGACCTGTTTGACTGCGTTCGCCTCCGGAGACGGTGCCTTGGATATCATATCACACGCTAGACAGGCTGCAGACGCCGCTAGGACGGAGTGAAAAACAGTTTTGCTCTGCAGGGCCAATGTTGGTATGCCGATTTGCAGCGCACTTTGGTCTTGCTTGCTGTATGTCAAGGTCCGGCTTGTATGCTGCAGGTAATGGTGATACAAGTCAGTGTCAGACAGTTCGCCTGGGGTATCCGTGACATGAACGATGCTTGCTTCAGTGCTTGAACGTATTGACGGCGATCGCTCTAGATATGATGAACCGCTTGGTGAAGGGGACAGCGTGCCCTGGGCTGAGCTTGGTACGGACAGTTCATCTCTTTGGTTCTTTTTGGCTGGTGTGAATGTCGATGGGTAGATACATTTGTAGAACCCAGAGACACACCGTACACAGGCCGGCTTTTCCTCGTCACACTAGGGTAATGTCAGTTCCTTGTCCTGCGGACGATATGTGTCTAGAGGCCTCTTACCTTTATCCTTCGCCGTTTGCACTCGAAACACCCGTTTCTTGATTTCTGGTGGCGTCTCCTTGTCTTCCTTTGGCCAGGGTCTTCAGGGGTTGTTGGCATTTTGATAGTTATCGTTTTTTGGCTATGGGTGTCACAACTGCAACAAAGAGAGTGTATATGAACGTATCATCCCAGCCTCTAGGAAAATCGACAGGTACTCTGTATATAAACGCAGTCAACCGTGAGGCTGATATAGGCATCCTCGAAAAACATGCATCTTCCCGTCGTTGAGCTGATCATTATTGGGCCACCAAGCCTGCCTTGGCACCTGAGAGTCCTGTAGAGGTTAATCCATGCTCAGCCTCATTGAATTCCAAATACTAAGGCTGAAGGCCACGAGCTTGAGATATGCAAGGGAAATCCACATGGCCAGCCAGCTCTAGGTCCAGTTTGAAGCCAGGAAGAGGCGAAATACTCCGTGTTGAAGTAAGAATATCGCGTGGGAAGATCCAGGATTGTGGATGAAGCCAAGCGGTCGAACAGACAGGAATTCCGGTTCGGTTGGGAGGCAACCTTGGGTAAAGTTACAGGATTTCACGAGCTGGGCCTGTCTAAGGATGAGGGAAAGCCTGGCATCCGGTAACTATTTGTCAATTTGCTTTCAAGAAACGAGTTTTGCATTACAAGAGTATCAGGTTTGGAGGCTGAAACTCGGCTGCTCCGTGCCATCCTTGCCTTCCTCAAGAGATTAACTCTATATCTACTTTATTATACCCTCTTTTGTACCTCGTACCTAATGATCTAGTTGCACTGGTTGTCTAATGAAGAATGTATTGACTTCTCTATACCTAGTTATCTAATTCATATCATAGGAAAGGTGTGGACTACTTCTATTACATGACCAAGAACGCCTGTTTTCTCAGGGTTCCTACGCGGCTTGTTTGTACAATGCTCTATTGAAGGCACTGCTACTGCTGGCAGACATGGATTACAGTCCATTCTTGGCCAGGAAATCGTACGTAAGCTGGTAGCCAGCAGTAGCATTGTTGTGCAGAGTAAAAGCATGTCCAGTGTTCGGGTGGATGACAACCTCGATATCAGCAGCTTGAGGATAAGTCTTCCGCAGCTCCTCCATATCCGCAATGCCCTTGCAATCACCATCACAAATGTAAAAGTCGAACTCCGGCAGCATGTATTGAATAGGCCCCTTGAAGTTAGGGCCAGGCAGTCCAATGATGCGGTATGCGGATGCGAACTCTCCGATCGGAACAGGCTGCTTGATAGCATCGCCGTAGTCGAGCATTTCCCTGGTGAAAGCGGTCTTAGTATCCCCAGCGAAGAAGATGGTTTGGATACCGCTCTTTTGACACACGACGTAGCCACTTGGTCGGTTGAAAGGGGTAGAACTTGTGGGAGCAAACTGGGCGTTGAAAGATGCCATGCCTGCATTTCCGAGATACTTGCTCAATAGATAGCCCGTGACGATGGCTCCATCAGAAAGAGAGCTGTGTTTGGCGATGAATGCAGAGGTAAGGAAGGATCCGAAGCTGTGACCGACATGGACAACTCTTTTCACTGGTTTTGCGGCCATGTTGAATGCAGCACTGGGAGGGATGGTTTTTGCCGCGAAGTCGAACAGAGTACCGTTGCGAGCCATGAGGGTCAACTGGCGGAGAATCTCGAGTTCCAGGGGAGCCTGGACAACATCATATGCATCAGGTTTGTCTGATTTACCAACTCCCAAACGGTCGTAGGTGAGAATGGGATACCCGGCTCTTAGCGTAGCCTCGACATATGACTGCTTTTCTCGATCAAGGGTTGGGTCCCAGTATCTGGAATCATAATGGACTCCGTGGGTAGCAATGTGCAGGATATCGCTCTTCCCCCCCGCAACCTTGGGAACACATAACTGGGCGTGAATCTTGAAGGTGTCGGAGATGGTAGTGTTTTTGATGACTCTGGCCGCGCCTTGTGGAGTGCTCCAGGTATCGGAATAGATGGCCCAAGCTACAGCGTCAATGTTGCTGTCCACTCTGGGTATATCATAAACAGCTCCCTCCGAGGTAGCGAACACTGGGATATCCAATTCTTTGCAATACCCGTGGTTGTGGGTGGAGGAATGGACAGCTGCAGAGGTGACGCCATGAGTAAGCAGCAAGCCGACCGTAGCAAAAATAGCAGCCATGCCGTAAGATGTAAGTGTTTTTTGGAGTAGAGAAGTTAAACTGAATCTTTGGGTATAGCTGTTAAATGGATGAAAGATGGAGATGATGCTGAGAATGATTGTAATAGCTCTGGTATAGAAGAAGGTCGTCTCTTATATACACTGGCGATGAAGCAACACTGCCTCGACATCAGCCTCCTGGAGGATGGCATCTTAATACCAAGAACGCCGTATTTCGTCTATACGGCAGCTGAGTCGACATCATGGGTATCTTCAGCTCCGTTGACAGTGTTGTGGTTGAGTCTTCCGAGAGTATTTGATATCTTTAACCTCGATCGGGAACGTATTCATGATGCCAAGATCTCGTATAGCAGCTTGCAGGGGACGTATTCAGGGCGACAGGGGGCGTATTTCGGGTGGCGTACATTCGACTGATGGCTTGAAGCCCATCTTACTGGTAGACACCTTAGAGAATGACAGCTACGGGGCTGAGGCTGGCATAGCGTCTCGAAAGCCCGACATCTCAGCCATAAACAGGCATCGTACCGTCTATTGCAGATACGGTGAAGAAATACTAATCGCGTGTTTCGAGATATGAATGAAAGTGCTCTCACCATGTAGATATCCTCAGCACTGCCACTGACGTCGACGAAGTTCGTGATATCTTTGAACAATTCGAAGGGTATAAGTATATCTCTCTTTTCCATGCATGACCTACCCATCATCATCATCACATCCAAAGCTCCAAAGACATCCACCAAACATATACAGAGTACTCGTTACCCAACCTTTTAAAGCCTATCAAACAAACACTTTTCACATCAACAACTTTACCACAAACTACAAACTACAAACTACTTCAAACCTCGCAAAAATGGCCGCTCTTGTCCTCGCCCTCGGTGCCGCAATCTACATCACCGCCGAGAAGATCCAAGATCACCGAGAGAAGAAGCGTGCCTTGAAGGCCAAGAACGCTTCGAAGCAAGCCCTCCTTAAAGACGACGACAGCATCATGGCCATCGAGGATCTACCCGCGTATCAAAGGGAGAAACTTCCAGCATACGAGTTTGTTGAGCAGCACCAACAGCAACATCCAGCGCTTGTGCCTAGCGAACGTATCGAGAGTTCAGGCCAGCGACAATATACCAGGGAACATGCCTGTTGAATTGAATGAAGGATGGATGGAGCATCGTGTGGGCTATTTGGGGTACGGGTATAGCGGCGGAAATGTCGGCAGCGGTATCATGATCTACTGGCATAGCTTGTTTCCTTTTGTATGTTTCCTTGCTTGTGTTGTACTGGGGGTATATCCATAGACAGGTAGATGGTGAATGTGAACGGTACACAGAGAATAGAGCGTTGTTCAACTTGTTCCTCGTTCTTTTGCACTGGTTGGTAACTGCTAAATGTATATGTAAAATACAACTGGGCCACTTGCTAGCTTTGTACTAAATGGACCAGGTACCAGTTACTGTACCAAAATAACAGCCAAACACCAATGAGGGTACGAAGAGTGATAGCTACCAAGTATGGAGTAACCACGCGAAAAACAAAAGTAAACGTCAGATACAAGGCGAGTAAGTCAGTCTAAAAGCCTCCTTTTATTTTTTATTTATTCCAGTAGACGACGTTAAGTACAGCCAGTTTATCTCGAGATATCAAGCATTAACAACAAAGGAGATAAGGTTGAGCGGAACTAGGGAGCGCATCCGTCTATCCATCCATCTCTATCCGAGCAGGAGACAAGGGGGGGTATGTCAGATGAAATGAAAGTCAAGTAAAGAGAGAGACATCGGAGATTAGTAGCTAGAAGTAGCATATGTATGTGATTGAGTGGACTTTGAGGTAAAAAACAACGCGCTGTCATTCATTCATTAGCCGAGAAGCAGAGGCAAAAAGAAATCAAGTGTGCAGGTATCAAGTAAGTAAATAAGTAAATCAATGTAAGGTAAGATAAGTGTATGTGGTATATTCATCTTTTTTGTTTTCAAACCAGCTCAGTTCAGGCAATCAAGCGAGACACACAGAAAACGAAAAAACAAGGCAAGGCAAAAAAACCGGGGCCACTGAACGTAAGAGTAACGGTAAAAATGGGTAAAAAATAAACTGGAGAAAAAAGGGGCAGGTAGTGGATTAATAAGTTTTGTTTGCTTTCTTTCTTTCAAAGTCGGGTAGTGTATATGACGGTGGTGGTTGTGAATAGAATGACACGAAGAAGAGTAGGAAACAGGCAAATTAGCTGATGCAGGGGATATGGCGAGACAAGGTAGGGGGGCTGAAGGAGGTATTGAGTATTGACAAGCAGGAGAAGGAGAACTCGAGACATTTAGCAAATTGACAGCGAAGACGCAAGAACGCAAGATGGATACATAAGAATAAAAGCCATTTTAATTAACGAAAACCCCCACCTTCCCCATCACCATGCAGATAGAGATAGATGAGAAAAGAAAGAAGAGATCAGCGAAATGGAGATAGATATTAAAAGTGAGGAAAAGAAAGCCTGCCAACCAAAAACCAAAATTAAGAAGGAAAAAAGTAACCCGTTGATGATAAGAGTAATATAGACGAAGGAGAGCGAGATCGAAATTCTATGGCTTTTTGTTTAGTTGCTTGGTGGGTTTTTTTGGCTGATGTTTTTTGTATTTCGGAGTGAGAAGAGTTCCGGGTAGTTCGCATTTTGTGAGTTTTTCGCTGTTCGAGGAAGTCAAGAAGATAACTCGATGGCGAAAGACGGGAAAGCAAGTAAAAGGAAACCGGAAATCATCGAGAAAGAGAATAAGAAAAAACCAGTTCAAGACCAGTCTTGCTGAAACCGAACCGAACCAGGGCAGGGCAGGGCAGACAAGGTGAAGTGAGCAAGGGGGAATCGAGTAGACGAACAGATTTTGAAACAGGTCGAGGGTTGACAGGGATGTTTTTGGGGGAGGCGCGAAGAGTGACAATTTTTCGGTGATGGTGATGGTGTCGAAAGTCATGAACATGAATTATAGCTGTAAAAAAAAAGGGACAAAGACGAGACAAGCAAGCTTGGGAATATTGCAGGAAAAAAACAAGGACAAACGCCGAATAAGCCGGGAATCGCAGTGCTAGACGAGACGAGACGAAACGAGACGAGACGTGACAAAAGGAAAGGAACGGGAAATGTCTATGAGGGAGATAGCGAGAGAAGCGCCTCCAAATAACGATGCCCAAGTAAGAGAGACAAGGAAAAAAGAAGAACAAAACAGCTGCAAAATGGGGAATAACATGACAAGTAAACGAGAGGGCAAGCAAGGCGTGGCAACAAAAAAAGATAGATAACGGCAAAAGGTCCAGTTCAAGGGGGTATGGTATGTATATGTATGTATGTCAAATCAGGTCGAGAGAAAAAAATCATCAATCATCCATCCGCGTAGAACGAGGTGAGAAAGTGTAAAAGGTAGAAAAAAGAAGAAGTGAGAGAGAGAAGAAAAAGACGTAAGGCTGAAGAAGAATATCAAAAGGTCGAAAGAAGTCGATAAAAGCCGAAGAATAGGCAACGTGAATCGTTACGTCGGAAAGAATTTTTTTGGGGTCAAAGTCGAAAAAGTCTAAACGGGTCAAAAAAGCGTTGTAACGAATTTTTAGGGGTTGATGTTAGAAGAGAAAAAGGCGACGTCGACGGTATCATCCGGCAACAGGCTGCATTCCGAAAGCGGAGACGGGAAGTAAAGGTCGTGGCTCTTTGCGCAATAGAGACATCCGCATCCAGGCCATGGCCGGTCCAGACGTTCCCGTTGACATTATTGTTGATGGGGCTGAAGGCGTTGGCATACATTGGGGTATGAACGTATGACGGTGGCTGGGAACGAGGGAGCGGCAGTGGAAGAGCAGTAGGGCCTGAACGAGACGTCTGCTGCTGTTGCTGCTGCTGCGGAGGGAGCCAGGTGGCGCAGTACGGCGGTGGAGCGTTGTACGGCCAGGCAGCAGTTGAACCGGAGCCATGGAAGTAGTCTGGTGTACTAGGTCCCGTGTGAGGAGCAGAAGGTGGCGAGTAGTCAGAAGCCGCGAGAGGAGTGGTTGCAGCAGTGCTGGCAGTGCTGGCAGGGAGCCAGGGACAAGCACTGCGCTGGTACTGGGGTGGAATTGGACCGTCGGGCGAAAGCATGGCCTTGGGAAGCGCGCTGTGGTGACCGCTACCGTGGTGGTAGAGTGGATGACGACGATGGATGATGCTCGTGTCAATGGGGGCGAGCTTTGTGCGGGATTCGTTGGATGAAGCAGCGGCCGCGGCAGCAGCGGCGACACGAACATCAGCCTTGGCTCTCCAGCTCTCCCAGTGAGCCTTCCAAGACATGAATCCATCATTCTTGGTGTGAATACGCTCGTGAATCTTCCAGTCGAAGCCGAAGAGCCACTCGAGCTCCATGGAGTTGAGGTCTGCGACGGGAATGCTGCTGACTTCGGCCCAGGAGCGGTTCTGGAAGGTGTTGTCGTCTAGAAACTTGCTGCCTAGCAGGAGGGCGGTGGTGAGCATACGGTAGACCTGGGTGGTAGCAGGTGTAGACGACGAAGAGGACGAAGTCTTAACAGCAGAAGGGTAGACGTCGGCGGAGGAGAGCATCCTCATGCGAGAGGCCAAGTAGTAGAGGCCGAGGAGGATGGTCGAGCTAGGCAGACGCGTAGACGAGAGGATCTGGGAGACGTATTTGCGGAACTGCGAGGGAGGCGTGGTTCCTGGGTGGACGCTTCGGAGCATGTCAATATCTGCAAGCACTAGCTTAGACTGGTAGAGAGCATACATTCCATGGGCCATCTCGGCCACGAAGTCGGTCATCTGGTCCATATCGTAGTCTAGATGAGCCGCCACGCCGCCGGTGGTCTTTTGTTCCTTTGCCTGCTGCTGCTGCTGCTGCTGCTGTTGCTGCTGTTGCTGTTGGTGTTGCTGCTTTCGCTGTTGGTGTTGATGCTGGAGATGCTGCTGGATATGATGCTGGTCCTGATGGATCATGGGATCATGACGGCGGTACTGAGGAGGCACTGCACTGTCCATAGGAGCCAACTTGCTTCCGTGCATACCCATGAGTCCATGGTGGCCATGGCCAAGACCAAGACCAAGGCTGTGACCGTGACCGTGGCCGTGAGCGAGAGAGTTGTTGTAGAGCATCTGCTGGGCCATCAACTGCTGCTGCTGCTGCTTTCCAGAAGAAGCGTTCTTGTGGTTGAGATCACCTCTGACATGGTAAGGGTTGGGGTAGGTAAGCTGGTACTTTTCATACTCAGCCCCGGCCCCGTACCTTCCAAAGGCAAAGCCGGCATGTCCGCCGTTGGTAGCACTAGCACCGGCATTGGCGTAGAACGAAGGGTCGGTCTCGATGCGAGGAGCGACGTTTGTGTGTGGCGGAGTTGGCGGGAAGGTGTTTAGCCCCCCGGACGCGAAGAAGGACGGCATAATGGGCTAAGAAGCGGTCGACGCGAGCAAGGCAGCAGTCCGACGATGGGAGATGCTGCCTCTGACTGGCTAGAATCAAATAGCCAGTCGAAAAGAAACCCTTTTTTATCTCTGTCCGTGGACTTGAATGGACGTGCTGTCCAGTTCAAGCAAGCTCAACAAGAAGGAAGACGAGGAAGACGAAGAGGAGGACGGTCTCGGATGGGAGTGTCTCTTTTTTGGATGTCTTGCTCTGGTCTCGCTCTCTTCTCTCCCGACCCCGGACGGGCCTTGCCCCAACAAGGACCACTGGATGGGTTGAAACAGTCGACCCTCGACCCTCTAGTATGACATTTGGGGAGACGAGAAGCAGCAGGTTTCCAGCCTATGAGGTGACGGAAGACGGATGTTCAGTGGGCAGCTGAAATGAGCCGGACGAGTAGGAAAAGAGTGGCAGTCGAACGGTCGTTGGTTCAGAAAAATAATATACTAGAACAAGAAGGAGAAGAAAAAAGAAAAAAGATAAAGAAGAACGAGACGCTTCAAGGTATTAAGTGAACCTGAGAAAGACGAAGGTAGGAACGAAACTTAGTGAAAAGCTCGTTGGTGACTATGGTCGCGGTGGTTCGTGGTGGTGGTGGTGGTTTTGGCAGTGGTTGTGGTTGGTGGTGATGGCGGTCGCCTGAGGAGCGAAACGAAACGGCAAAAAGGGAGAGAAGACGAAAACACCGACCAAAGACGAACAACAAGACACGAACACTATGAGCAGGAGTGGGAGGCTTCAACAGCGCTGGTGGTGGTGGAAGGGAGAGTTGGTGATGGTTGGTGGTTGTTGTTGTTGGTGGTGGAGGTGAAGGTGAAGGTGAAGTTGGAGGTTGAGGAAGAAGAAGCAGAAGAAGAAGAAGCAGAAGAAAAGGAAGAAGGAAAGGAAAAGGCCGAAAAAAGGTCGAAGCAGCAGAAGCTGTAAAGTTGGTACAAGCTCCTTGGTTGTAATGTAATTTATTAGTCAGCAGGGGAAAAAGAAGGAAAAGAGAAAAAAGTGAAAAAAGAAAAAGAAAAGACGAAGAGGAAAGGAAAAAAAGAAGCGCGTCAGGTGAGCAAGAGAGAAAAAAGAGGAAGAAGAGGAAGAAAAACTGACTTTTTTCCTCTCTTAGTTGACAGCTTGTAAAGTTACGGTAAGGGAAGAGTCATGACGATGGGACAGAGAGGGCAGTGCAGTCATTGACTGTGGACTGCTGCCTGTGACTGCTGCGACTGCTGTGGCTGCTGAGACTGAGACGGGTACTCTTTGCTCTGGTACTGGTACTGGCAGCTACTCTCTACTCGTGATCTTCTCTCTTCTCTAGGTACTTACTCTCGCCTTTACTTTTGCTATGTGACTTGCTCTCTTACTCTTCGTCTTCTTCGTCTTCCGCTTCTTCGGGTAGTTTAAAGTTATAGATGACTAAGCAGCTAGGGTTACCCGGACGACGGCCGATAGAAGCAGCAGCAGAAGAGAAGGACAGGTAGACAAGATGGATATATTTAGAGAGTATACGATGATGAAGATGCAGCAGAAGTCATTATTAGAGTACATGGATCGACAGCCTTCCAGGAGAAAAAGGGAGGAGAAGCGCCCTTAGCGATGAGAGCAGGAAAGAAGAGGAGCAAGGATGCAGAGGAAAGGGCGTGCAGGAATAGGATAGAGGAGCAGGAGGGGACTGGGGGAGACAGCAGGAGAGGGACCAGCAGCAGCAGCAGCAGCAGCAGCAGGAGAGGTGCATGCATGCAAGTCAAAAAAAAAGAGTTCGGGATGTACAGTTTGGAAGTAAAAAAGTACGGAGAAAGTAGGATGACGTCGAGGAGGCGGGGAGTCGAGATAGGGACAGTCATAAGAGAGAGACAGCGAGAGAGAGAGGAAGAGGGTGTCACCAGGCCTGTCTTTATCTTTTATCTTCTTTGCCTCTCTCTATCTTTGCCTCTTGTCTTTTGACAAGTCCCTTTTTTTGACTTCTTCGCCTGCATGGGGAAAGAGTCAAAAAGGGAAAAAAGTCAAGGCCGAGAGATTCTCCAGAGGCGCATGGGCGGAAGTGCAAGGGGAGGGATGGGAAGACGAGGAGGGGAAGAGGGAGTCCAGGTCGGTCAAGTCAGTGGGAAAGGAGGAGCCGTTTTGTCATCACATACAGGGAAACAAAAAGAAAGGAAGAAACAAATAAGTAATATGATGTATAGCTGTGAGTAAGTTAGGTTGAAACCCTCGGGGACCGGGCCCTAGTCGCCGACAACTCCGTACCCTGTAGAAAAGACGTAGATAGTTAAAGGAAAGGATAGATAGAAATAGAGAAAGGTCAGGGAGTCCAGGTGAAGTTCATGGCGAGGTTGGCTCTGGCGCCGTCGACTCTTTCGCCTTTCCACTTGTTCTTCCACTGCCACTCACGGGCTGCAGCCTCGAGGTAGGCTTGTCGACAGTCCTCTGGCAGCTCGGCCAGCACCTCCGCCGTCATCTTGAAGTTGATGTCTTCAGAGTCAGCGTCAGCGTCGTCGTTGACTTCGTGGTCTAGTGATATCAGCCCGTTGGAGCCGAGGTCGTGGTGGTCGCCGTCTGGCCCGGGGACGAGGTTGAGAGACGAGTTGGGTGCGGACTCGTAGGAGATGTCATGGATGCGGAAGTTGCGGCTGAAGATGCCTCGGACGGATGGAAAGATAGAAGAAGCAGCAGTAGAAGCAGCAGAAGAAGAAGCAGAGGATGAAGACAAGGTATCTTCGGACGGCTCGACTTGCTCCCAGCGTGCGTGGGTTGGCTGCATGGTCCTTGGATACATCACCATGTTGGTGTGGATGTCATACACGCCATTGACGTTTTCTCGCCGTAGACTCGCCAGCTCCGAGTTGAAGCGACTTGATAGAAGTTCGTCAGTACGCAAATATAAGAAGAATAGAAAAACAATATAACAATAAAGGAGATGAGACATACCTGGCTTCACGGACATGCTGGACCATCCAGTTATCTCCCGTAACGACTATCCTGCGCTTCTTGCTCTCAACCGCCTTGCTGACTGGCAGAGGTACTGAAGGCACTCCCGAGTGATACACACTGCTCGCTCCGTGCCATGCAACATACTGATTCTTGTTGTACTTCTCGCCGGCAGCAGGCAATCTATCCTCGGGCACAGCTAATTCACCCTCTACATCGCCTCTATCCCTCGCCTCCTGAGCATGGTAGTCATCCACGT
>NW_003345201.1:3411911-3465315 GCF_000150975.2 Nannizzia gypsea CBS 118893
ATTCCCGATGATGATGCGCGCGCAAACTCACGAAAGACAGACCGCGCAGTCACGATACCAATTGCTCGACCCTTGTACGAGTGCGGGATGATCTCTCGCTCGATAAGGTCGCGCTTGGCTTCGTCGTCAATGATGATCTTGTAGAGTAGCCTGTGCTTCTGGAAGAAAAGGTACGAGTCTCGAAAGCCGATACAGCGTGCTGGCTCCGTCGAAAGCATGTACTGTCTCTCCCCTCTATCAAGCACTTTGAACGTACGCACACGGAACTCCCGGCCGCCTAGCAGGTTACCTAGCTTGTCGACTTTGGTCTCTCCCTCCGGATCCTCAGGCAACGCTACCTCGTCGTCAATAACCTCGAGAACGTTCCCGTCTTTGTCCAGCGGCATGTGCGAGACGTGCGCTGAGCTGCCGCGCGACTTGGGGCCCCAACGACCAATTCCTCCTCCCGCGCCGCCACCGCTGCCTCCTGCTCCGCCGCCGTAAGTCGGCCTCGTCCCCGGCCACGCTTGATGGGCGTGTTGGCCCCAGACCGTGCTCCGGGTGTATCTGGCGTCCCTGTCCTGCCTGTTCCGGTGGGTGTTCCGCTTCCTTCGTCTGCGTCCCAGTCGGCTGGCTTGTTCTTGGGAGGACGGCCGATGCGCCGTCGTCGTGGGGGTCGGCCGAGCATGCTGCTGCCGCCCCGCCCCGTCGTGCTGGACGGTCGAGACGGTGTATCCTGTGCGCCTCCTTCGGATTCATCATTGTCTGCAGTAGGTGTCGTCCCTTCTTCGGCCTCGATGGGCGTCCTCGGCGTGTCTCTCTCGTCCTCGTCGACGTCTTCGTCTTCTCCTGCCTCCTCCTCTCCTTCACCCTCGGCCTCGGCATCCTCTTCAGCTTCGTCTTCGCGAGCATCCCTTCGAGGTGAGGCCATGCCTGTCATCTCTGTGTCAGACTCTTCTAGCTGCTGCGGCGTGGACTCTATTTTCCGATATTAGCTCTCTCTTCTCTCACTCTCGACCTGCATTCTTAACCGCGTCGTCCACTTACTGAGAGAAGCGGCAGCCGCCCTTGCGGCCGCCCTGACTTTTCGGGCCATGCTCTTGGAGATCGAGGCTCCAGTGAGCGATAGAATACAGGTCTTTCAATGGTAAGAGTCGCGTCCTCTTCTCTTATTTCTTCTCTTCTCCTGCTTTTCTTTATCTTTTTGCAACATCTTCAAGCTTTAACTTTACGTTCACGTGATGTCACGTGTGACATATATCTTAGTAAGCGGGATCACTGTGGTGAAATGAAGTAGATAGAGAAGAAGTATAGTAGACGAAGAGACGAAGAGAAGAAGAGGATAATGATACCAGAAGAATGGTATGGGTGGAAAGAGATAGCGGCTACACAGTAAAGACAGGTTAACTCCGAGACTGCAACCAACAAGTCGGCACGTCCATCTATCTACGGAGTACTTAGTAACAGAGGCGAAAAGACGTCGTTAAGAGGCGATGAAAGAGACTCCAGCAGAGCCATGGGAAACATCCTCCATCCCTCGGCTACCTTTCGTTCCATGGAAACCCAACGGCCAAGCGGGTGTGCGACTTTCTCCTGAACCTCTCATCGTCCAGGGCAAGGCACTCTTCTCCTGTCGACAGGGAAGCTTAAAGGGCCAGGAACTCTTCTTCCCTTTATTTTGGTCATTTTGCACCCTTGTGTTTGTACCGCCGATGTAACAGGTGGAAACAAGGCTTTTGGACCTTGATGCATCTCGTCTCTCTCGTCCTCGCCTCGACTGCCGGCCAATCCACCTTCTTGCCTCGAGCATCTTCTTCCTTCTTTTCTTTTTTTTCTCCCTTCTCGTTCCCTCGTCTCTTTTTCTCTCCGGCTTCTACTTTTGACTCGTAAACCCCGCGGCCGCCTGGATAGTTTAGTGATTCAGCCATGTACGTACGTACTTGCATGCATGGAGTTACCGTATCGAAGTGACTTCCCATGTACCCGCTGTGATTTGCATGTACCGAATGCATGCATGCATGTATACCATGATGTAACCAGCCAAACCTCGGGTTTTGCTTCTTTCAGGCAGAGATCGAGGGCAGCAGATGTGAAGAAGCCCGGAAGATAAAACGGGAGTAAGTTTGGTGCATGGGATGGCCGAACTTCGGCAGTTAACCAGTTACACCACCTATGTTGACTCGGGGATGAGAAGGAGGAGAAGAAGAGGAGGCGGGAGAGAAGGGTCAAGATGACCGTTTCACGAGCTGAGGCTGCCATCGCCATCGTCATCATCTTCTCTCTGCTTCGTTCTTCTCTGGCGGCTCTTCTTCTAACTTCCTGGCCCATGGCTGCCTGGTGATGTCTGGTGCCCGGCTGCCGGTGGTTGCACAGTTCGGAGGCGAGCTCGATCAGATCATCCGACTTCTTTCTCTTCCTCCTCTGGTTACTTCTTTATCTGCCTCTCTGCCGCTCTTTCTGATGTATATTCTTCTGGATGTATATATTCTTATCTGCAGGTATGACTGTCTGGTGCAACGCTCGTCTCGTTTTGAGGCTGGCTCTTTTGACCATTTCTAGTAAGTCCTCGTTAGCCGTAGCTGTAGGAGTTAAACGAAACAGGATGAAAGCCGTAGAATTCCTTCACTTCTTCCTACCACCTTCAACTTCACCCTCTCCTCAACTTCACCTTCTTCTCAACTTCAACCTTCGTCTTCACCTCTTCTCTATCTGTGGATCAGGCCCATCAACTCTCCTCCACCGCGGCGGACCTCTTTTGCCGCTTGTCTCTGCTGGCTCCGTCTCTGCTCTGGGTCCGAAACACTATCAAAGTAAGAAGGAGACGGAGAAGAAGAACCCAGAAGAACGGTTGTCACTCTATACACCGAGAAGTGAAAGTTCGTCTCGTCTTCGTCTCTCCGTCTTGTCCTCTTGTCCTCCTTACTTGTCCTTGTCCTGCCCATCTATAAAAAAAAAGAGACTTCCGCCTTAGTTACCAAACCTTTTTTTTTTCTTCTCTTTTTTTTCACCCACCAAAAGATTTTCCCCTTCTTCTACTTCTCTACATCCTCTCTTTGCTCCTACATCCTCCCACTACTTCAGCTTCTTCTGCTCGACTCCCACCTTGTCTGCCTGTTTGTCTAGCGGTCTGAGCCTTGCTTTTGCTGTCGAACAGGTTCAGCCCCATATTTGCACTTCGCCACCGCTTGCATCCTGCGCTGCTGCTTGCCTGCTGGCCTGGCCTCGCTGCCAATCACCAGCACCCCTCCCAGCCCCGGACCAGCGCCGCCCACCCCGGACGACGTCAGCGTGAAGTCGACTGAATAATCAGCCAAAGATAGACACAAAAGATACAGCCAGCAACAAGAAGAAGACCAGAAGACAGAAGCTCAATAGATAAAGAAGAGCCAGGAGAAACAGCGGGAAGAGCACAGAGAGAGTGCTCGTGGATGGACACCAGGTAACCCCAGTCGAAGAGGACATGGCGGAGTTTGGAGGAGTGAATGCCCATGCCCACGCAGACCTGTTGCGGCAAGCGATGCTTCAGAAGTGAGTCTCTCTCTCTATTTATACATATATGATGTCTACATCCATTTCTACCCCCTTCCTCCCTTTTGTACCTCTTGTCCAACGGCTGTAACGGTGACCGCCGCCTGCTGTACCCTTGGTTCTGGCCTGGCTATCCTTTCTTGCCGCGCGTGAGACAAGAGGGCTGGCTCTCTTATCGGGTCACCACCAGCGTCATCCGAACAACGAATTCGATGACGCAGAAAAAGCAGAAGAAGAAGAACGGAGTAGAAGAAGAGACGACGGTGGCAAAGAACAACTAGAGAATTGTCCTGTCGACCGGCTCTCAGCTCCTTGTCCCAGAGCTACACGATCAGAGGCCGCTTCACCTCCGCCTGGGGGGAAGAGAAAAACGCCACCAAGCTGTCACCCCAGCTTTTCCTTTCCCATGCCACGGCGATAGCCACAGCGACGGTGACCACGGCAGCAGCATGATCGCTGGCTAGCTCGCTCGCTATCAAACCACGGACTCCCACAAAGCCAGCATCAGGATACTCAAGACGGCCTATCCTTTTCACTTCTTTGCCTTGGTCCCTTTTTTGTTTATTTTTTTTTAGCGCTGACTTCCGAGTCATTGTTTATCCACTGTTGCTATCTATTCATGCACTGCAGCGACTTCAGATGGCTAACCCTCGTCCTATATACAGCCAAAAGCATGGAGACGACTCCCAGGACCAGATAGGGTCGATGGGTTCAACGCCTACCGGGATTGCAACGCCGCAGCCAGATCCCTCCGACAAGCGCGTCCCCGGGATCATGCCTAGTTTCTTTGCACAGGTTGGTGCTGGTTCCGATTCTAATTCAATCCCTACCGCTGCCACCACCAGTATACGGCCTTCTACCTCTTTCTCTCCTTCTCCTCCTCCTCCTCCACCACCTCCTCCTCATCCCATATCTTCTCCTTCTTCTACCCATCATACCCCAGGGAAACATAGTAGTGATGATGGTGTGGTTGCTGTTGGGGATCCTTGCCAGCAGACCGGAGAGACACAGCAGCAGGAAATACAACCAGATGTTCTGAAACCGCCTACTTCAACATCAACCTCCCCTCCCCTCACTGAATCGACCAATCTGTTGGACCGCGGTTGTCAGAACCCAGCACTTGTCAACACACCTTCCCGTCCTGCCACCGCCCAGAGTCTCGAGGTTATATCAGACAAGGACTACTTGCTCGCCTCTTCCAAGGATACAAGTAGCGGTGGCGGTGGCCGCACTGATGCTGGTGCTGTTGCTGTCAATCCTTTACCGACTCCTCCCCGCTCCTCCTTTTGTTCTATCGCCAATAGGGACACCGAAGAGGCTCAGAATGGTGCCCCAGAAGTCGATACAGGAGTGAGCTCGGTTTACCGTGCCCTGAAGAACCTTATCTTCTCCAAAACCTCACAAAAGCAAAAGCCCAAACGACATACCTCCTTTCCTGTCTCCAGTGTTTCCCCAGATGCTGTCATGGCTTCCCACTTTTCCAAACCCTCCCGTCCCTCTTCACAATCAATATCAAAGCCCAATTCCCTCTCATCTTCCTCCAAATCTTCTTCCCAAACTCACAATGATCACCTTCATCACCACCACTCAATCTCCAGCTCTTGTGAAGACCTGGAAAAGCTGACACACAGCGTGGCCGCGGGCCCGCGGACAAAGAACACACCTCCTCTCACCCCTCGCGCAATGTCCAATGAAACCGATGCCGCGGAGAAGAGAGATCCTCCAAGATCGATAATAGAGCACTCTCCCCCTCACCAGGGTAACAAGACCCCGGATAGCAGCTCCCAGGGCGGAAGACACTCGACTGCCTCTTCGTCGCATGCGCGGAAAAGCAAATCAAACAAGCCCACGGCTTCCTCCAGATCTAGCGGAGCCTCGGAGGAATCCGGCGTGCCGGTGACCGCGTCTTTAAAGGGAAAACTAACCGTCAAAATAGTTGAAGGACGAGGCCTTCGTCCCAGCGTCGACCCGTATGTCGTTTGTGTTTTTGAGTGGAATGAATACATCTCCAAGGGTGCAAAGGCAGAAGGGAAGAGTGGCCCAAGCGCTACTATGGCCGGCCATGGGTCTGGTTCTAGAAACAGACTTGAAGCGCTTGGATCGGTGCCCATCCAGCGGTCGAATAGTGATTCGGGACGACCGATGGCTATACCAATGAAGAGTCGACAGAGCAGCCATAATAGCATGATGGATGGAGGGCATAATAGCGGGCCTACCGAAGTGACTGATCCACAGTGGAATCACGATGCCGTCTTGTGCGTTGCGCGTGCATTCCTTTCCTTCTTTTCTATATATCCCTCCTTTACTAATCGATGTATAGTGACGTGCTTGGCCATCAGTCGGAGCTCGACGTGTCTGTCTACGACCGCTCGAACCATGAGGCTTTTCTCGGACATTTGAAGCTATCTCTCCACCTAAAGGATGACCGCACCACGTTGTCGGGATGGTACCCTCTACAGCCACTTGCTCATGGCCAGGGGCCGGTGTCAGGAGAGATATTCCTACAAATGAGTTTCCAAAAGACGGACAAGAAGCAATTCGGTCCAAACGACTTCCAGATTCTCAAGCTTATCGGAAAGGGTACCTTTGGTCAGGTGTACCAGGTGAGGAAGAAGGACACCCAGCGGATTTACGCTATGAAGGTATTGTCGAAGAAGGTCATTATCCAGAAAAAGGAGATCGCCCATACTCTTGGAGAGAGAAACATCCTTGTCCGCACCGCCATGACGGACTCCCCGTTTATTGTTGGCCTCAAGTTTTCCTTCCAGACCCCTACGGATTTGTACCTGGTCACAGATTACATGTCAGGCGGCGAGCTGTTCTGGCATCTCCAGAAGGAAGGCCGATTCCTCGAAGCTCGCGCGAAGTTCTACATTGCCGAATTGATCCTTGCCCTACAGCATCTTCATGACCATGACATTGTGTACCGCGATCTGAAGCCTGAGAACATTCTTCTTGATGCCAACGGGCATATAGCTCTATGCGACTTTGGCTTATCCAAGGCCAATCTCACCAAGGATGACACTACCAACACCTTCTGCGGCACAACCGAATATCTCGCTCCGGAAGTCTTACTTAACGAAACCGGATACACTAAAATGGTCGACTTCTGGTCCCTAGGTGTCCTTGTATTTGAAATGTGCTGCGGCTGGAGCCCATTCTATGCCGAGGATACCCAGCAAATGTATAAGAATATCGCGTTCGGCAAGGTTCGGTTCCCGCGCGATGCCCTCAGCGCAGAAGGTAGGAATTTCGTCAAGGGCCTGTTGAACCGCAACCCTGAACACCGGCTTGGCTACCGGGATGACGCTAAGGAGCTCATGGCACATCCATTCTTCCATGACATCGACTGGGTCGTACTAGCCAATAAGGGTGTCATCCCTCCCTTCAAACCAACACTTACGTCCGTCATGGATACTTCGTACTTTGACCCTGAGTTTACCACTGCTCTGGAACAATCTGCCTCACTGAACGCCAGAGCCGCTGCATTGGCAAATGGGTTGAATCCCGCCGGTACCCCGTTGTCGCCTGGCATGCAAGCTAACTTTAAAGGTTTCACTTTTGTCAATGAGAGTTCGATGGAGCATCATATGAGCCATGGTGAGAATTACTCTAGTAATGCAGCAGACGATTACATGGAGGAAGATTTCCCTGAGCAATGGGCGCAGCCTCATAAAGTTGGTGGTGGTAGCGGCAGGGCTGGCACAGGCCATGGTGCTGGTCCTGATCATAGCCATCGCATGAGCGGAGTTGAACGCACAAACGCAGCATCGAATGGTGATGCTGACGCAGGCATCTTCCATGACGACTATCACTTTGAGATGTGACGCAGTGGGGAGTAGGTGAATAACACAACTACGAACCAAACTAAACATAGCTGGAAGATGTTACTTTCTTCGCGCTTCTTTGATGCGTTTGTGCCTGGCCTTTTCCTTACAGCATTCATGAACCCCCCTTGCCCCCTCCCTTTTTTTGATATTTGCTGTTGTTCCCTTCCCTGATCATGAAGTATATGACTTTGATGCCACTTGCACATACTGACCAACCTATTTATGCTTGTGCCTTTTTGTATCGTCTCTCCTACCTCTTTCCCCTTTCCCCAATCTACGCGCCTCAAGGCAGGAATCTCAGGCTATCCGACGCGGAATCTATCTGCCTCTCAACTTTTTCCCCTTTCTACTTCCCTTTTCCACGATTATTCCCCTTCTACTTTTAGTGGGCCTTTTTCCCTTTCGACTGCGTTCTAGCCTTTCCCCCTACTTGCCCCTTCATCTTCCCTTCCATCTATCAAGCACAATGCACGCTACATCGCTTTACTCCGCCCCGGTCTACCGGTCACGCATAAAAGGCAAAAAGGAATCATGCATTCCAACCACAAAAAAAGAAAACCACTCAACACCAAAAAAAGATTTAAAAAGCAAAGGAAAAAAAGGGCAAGGAGGCCATTTTTCCACTACCTTCAATTTATTTACTTGTCCTCCGTACTGTTTCGTCTGTCTGAGTCAGTTTACATTTCTTATTTACCAAGCCATACTGCTTCCAAGTCCAGTTTCATAAATACCAGATCCAAACTCGTCGTCCTCCTTTTTCTACTTACTTCTTATTTACATCTCTCCTCATCCACGGAAAGAAAAAAAGAAAAGGAAAAAAAAGAACATCTCCAACAAGCGAACGAACAAACAAAGCGCGGCATAAATCGTCTAGCGGGCATTTTTATCCTTTTATCTCTCTGCATGTAGCCAAGGCGGTCAGTTTGGTGGTCAGTTGGTTGGCTGGTTGGTTGGGCGCTGGATGGTGGAGGCTGATATTACTTACGATCCATTTTACGGAGTATTGATTCCCTAGTGCTCCTCCTGCTTATATATTTCTCCCATTTTACCCCTTATCGTTCCATACATATTTCATGCAGTTTGCTTGCATCCACCAACTCTATTTTTATCACATACAGAAGCATACACCTCTTATACGCCTCACAAACCCTCCTGTCACTTTGCGACATGTAACGGATTCAACTGACTGGCTGTGTATCTCTTCGTCTCTCCTCGTAGCTTTGCTTTGCTTTGACGTCTCTGTTCAGGGGCTGCTTAGTCACCACTAGCGCGCGGTTCCTGCGCTAGCGCGTCCCAATCCAGCCAACCAGAGACGCCAGAAGCGACGCCTCCTTTTTCCTTCTTCTTTCCTTCGTCTTCACGAAATTCAACCGAGACCTTCCAAGAGCTTCCAAGAGCGAAAGAAGAATATAGGCAAGGGACGAAGGAAAGGAAAATGAAGAAACACGAAAAACAAACTAGGACCGGGCGTCTTTACTGGTAAGTTCGTTACCGCAACGCAGGTGCAGCAGCGGCCGCACGAGCGGCGCCTGCATATTTACGAGGGTTATGCTAGTGCTGGGGCCGAAGTGGAGATGACGAACAAGGGGGGGAGAGGAGGCACCTGGGTGACAGCTGTAAGGGGGCCTATCGCCGTGCTGCATTCCGCTGTCGTGTTTCACCTTGAGTGGTTCCTGGACTCCTTTTTCGCAACTCGACAATTATATGGACGGATACAGGACAGACGGACTAACGCTATGGACGTCAGAAGGTGTCAACTTCGGTCAAGGCTCCGATGAGGCGCCCTTTGCAAGCTGTGCCATCTCGTACCACATATTGCAGGCTGCATCGTAAAGCACAGAAGCACAGCACAGCACAGGACAGCACAGGGCCGGCCCAGCCTGGCTTGTCTCTCGTTTATTTTGAAAGTATATCTTACGAAGGTTGCGCGATGAGGAAACAGAAACAAGCACAAGCAAGCAGACGCATGGAATAATAAGGGAGCCTTTTATTACTCCGTACTTTAAAAGCATGGATGCATCAGATACTTTCCAACTTTCCAGGAAAGGCAACTTCGATTTCTTCGAGGTACATACGGAGTATACATGGACACGACTAATCATCCCTGGGCCTCTGCTGATCGCCAAGATCTCGTTCGCATGGATTGGTGGTGCAGGTCTTACCACACTAACTCACTAACTCGCGGCGCTATTCGTCCGAGCAGCTCGGGTATTGCTCTTTTAAGGTCCCCTAGTGACTTTGTACGGGGAATGTAGATCAGGAGAGGAGAGGAGAGAGGGAGAAGGAGAAGGAGAGAGGAAGTCCTGCGTTTTGCGCGGGTGGTAGGAAGGCTAACAAGCCTCAGTATATACCACATTTCGTCCTCCCCAAAACAGACGCCTTTCCCCCATACTTTGTACACTTCGTCCTCGAAGGCGCAAGCCAGTGCAAAAACAAACCATAGCCAACCCGCACTTGCAGTGCGGAAGAGCCCTACACTCAGTGACACCCATACAAAGTACCTCTCTTGTCTTCCTCCTCCGTTCTTTTCTCCCTCCCCTTTCGACTACACTGGAGAAAAGAATGTTACGCTGCTATTTACTGCAACAATGAGTATCGTCGCTACAGCTACTCCTGGATCACAGCGAATGTCTTCGAATACAGCTTCATATCAACAATTTACCCCTCCGCATAATCCTGCCGTGCTGCCTCAGTCTCCTCGTTCTCCGATCAGGAGCCCGACTTTCCCCCTTCTCTACTCGAATCATACTGCCAATTCGAGCGTCCCGAGCCTCTACAGTCCTGCCACCGTCAGATATTCATACTACCCGCCGACCAAGCATGGCAGGATCTCGCCGCAAGACCAGCAGCCAATGCCGGTCTTTACCAATCGACTCCCAGACGAGGTCTATGAGTGCATCCTAACCCATCTCTGGTCGTTGCATATCAGTTCCTGTACTGAGGGTTGCTTGACTTGCTACATGCGAGACCTGTATTCACTAAGCTTGACTGATAGAGCATGGGAAAAGGCAGTCAGAGGTAGACTGTAAGCTTTTGTTTCTTTTTCACTCACTTCTTCCTTTCATATAGCTCGCACGCTACGACTACTTCCCTTGTTGCAAGTGATAATGATAGATAACGGATATCTATAGATATAACAAAATCTATCTTCATGGTAGCGACTCCCCGGGTCCACTGAAGAAGTACAAATGGAAACGTGGCAGTCGATTGAGACTTCTCAGACGAACATTGAGAGAGAGAAAGGCCCTGGCCAACATGGTCTTTGAACTCAGGGTGCCAGAGCTGGATGCTCCGCTGATGACGGGCAAACAACATGTTATTCTCCAGGAATACCGTGACCTGGTTGCCTCTGTTGTCATGGTCTGCCCTAATCTCGAACGCCTCCTTGGTCTATCGATACCATACAACCATGAGTTTGACCGGCTTACCCATGCGCTATCCACAAGGAAAAAACTCAAGGAACACGCCTGGATTATTGGCCCGAATGCAGAGGCGACTGAACGTTCACAGAATAAGGCCACTGAAGTACTGGACCAAGGCCAGGTGTACCAATTTCTCAGCCACCACACATCATGGTCAAAACTGGAGTCAATGGTGTTGCATTCCATGGACTCAAAGGGTATACTGGAACACGGCGTGTTTATACGGATGTTCAACTTCCTACCTGCCTTACAGAATTTATCTGTTTCGGGGTTTGAAGCAGACAATTTCACCGATAGAACGCTACTCTTTCTACCTGCCCTGACCTCACTTCGGCTGGAGGGACTTCAAGGAGTCACAGAGAATGGACTAGCGCGATATGTGGGCAGACCAGAGGCACGAGGACTAAAATCCCTGGCCCTGGTAGAGCAAAACATATCCTCCCTTCTGATCTTATCGAAAATCCTTGCTTCCCTTGGATGTTTGGAAAGATTCACCATAGTTCAATCCTCCGTTGTCCCATCTTTGCCGAAAGGGGGAATGGTGTTTCAACCGCTCCTTGCTTCGGCAACCCTGAAACATCTACACTGGGATGTTGCCTGTCCGAATGGTGCCGATGCACTAAACCAGATCGATACCGTGCCATTCTCTAAGGTCCTGAGCACAGCCAACACCCCCAACTCGCATCTGGCGCAGAGCATCTTGCACGTCGGGTTCCCTTCTCTTGAGCGCCTTCGAGCGCCGCTTGATATAGATCCATTGGGAGCACTCCAGAACGTCTGTCGTCCATCCAAAAATGGGTTGATCATGGTCCCTGCGGATCGCCATAACCTTCCCCGGAGTTCCCACGGATCGCTTCCTAAACGGCCCCTTGCAATGCCAGCAGGGAATAACCTGTCCTCAGCACGTATACGTTCCCAGGCACTTATCGATATCGCTGCCAAGGAGAATGATGAAGGCGTGAAAGTCATCATCACAGACCACTCAGAAGATTTCCTAGCTCCGAATGTAGTAATACAACCTGGTTACGTGAGCGCTGAAGCAGTTTTGGCTCTGAATGGTGGCAAGGCACAGACGCCTGCTCTCAAGATCCTTGAGTTCCTGATACCCGCTTGCATGGGCAGGGTGGGCTTATCGAATAAAAGTAGCACCACTGCACTGACTCCACGATTTACTCTCCAGCCTGATATACCAAACTCAGATGCAGATGGTGGTATAATAAGCCACAAACACCTCTTTGCCGCAAACCAAACCTCCCTCTTCACCAGCTGCTCTCCCTCTCCCAACCACCCACCCATACCAGTTGCATCACACAATTCGAAAAGAACAAATACAAACTCTAGTTTCAGCGACGACACATCTTCTCCATCAACTGCTACTACCACCACCTCCTCATCCTCCCGTTTCTCTGTCTGGGGCGGCTCAAATACACGAATTAATCACAGCAACTCCAAATCCACCAGCTCCAACCCTCCCATGCCACCAAAAACCCCAACATCGCCCACTAGAGGTACCGCGTGGCCCACTACGGGTGGCAATGGGGATCAACCGTTCTGGGCCAAGGATACATGCAATGGATCATGGAACCAAGGCCATAAATATGGCAAGGAGTGGTGGAGCCACGCTGAACGAGAACGCAATATCGGAGGTATCAAGAAATCCAATACTTCGGCCGCGTTACTCAGTGTCAGTGATATCTTCCGTTGATTCTTTCATCTATTCATTTTTATTTTTATTTTTCACTTCTTTTCCTATTTTTGCTCCTTTTGTTCAACAACATAATGCTGTACATCTATTTTCCCATTTTGGTTCTGGCCAGTTGGAGTTTTGGGATTGGTTATAAACCCTGTTTTCTATTACTATTTATTGTTTATTCTTACGAACACCTTGTTTACCTTCATACCTTCTTTTACCTTTTTGCCCCCGGATTTACCCAGCTGTTACCAAAACGGGAGGTTAATGTATATCTAATATGGACTACCAAGCTTGATGGATTGGGGATATGTGTATGAATGAGGTGTATATATAGTTTTAGTGTTTATTTATTTAATATGCACCTGACATGCATATGATCATTTTACTTGCTTCCATCCGCCTAGGTAAATATTCCCAGTGTGTTGGATATTGGGGTTATTGCAGATCAATAGGATGTAGTGCGATGGAAACGTTAAATTGTATATCTAGAACAAAGGCTGATAATTTCAAGCGGGAGAAAAGAACAGCAAGAGACGGTTTGTTTCCTCCCAACATAAGCTTGCCAGCCCTGTTGTGTCTAAACATATATGCCAACATTGGTATCCTTCTTCTTTGCCATTACCTCCGAAATGGCATCAACGTAATGTTCGTGGCTCACTTTATTGACCCCCTTCCTGAGAGCAATCATACCAGCCTCTACGCAGACAGCCTTGAGTTGAGCACCACCGAACTCATCAGTACTTCTGGCCAGTTCCGGCCAGTTAACCTTATCGTCGACCGTCATCTTACGGGAATGAATTCTAAGAATCTGGGCACGAGCCTCTTCATTTGGTAGAGGGAATTCAATCTTTCGATCCAAACGACCGGATCGTAGAAGCGCAGGGTCGAGCACATCGATACGATTGGTAGCCGCAAGAACTTTGACTCGGTCATCGGAGGCGAAGCCATCAAGCTGGCTGAGAAGTTCCAGCATAGTTCGCTGTACTTCCCTGTCTCCTGATTTCTCGGAGTCGAAACGCTTGGTGCCGATGGCATCGAGCTCATCGATGAAAATGATGGCCGGGGCTTTTTCTTTTGCCAGGGCGAAACAGTCACGTACCAGCTTGGCACCGTCACCGATGAACATTTGCACTAGCTGGGGACCGGCAAGCTTGAGGAAAGTCGCCTCTGTTTGAGCGGCGCATGCTCGGGCAAGGAGAGTCTTACCGGTTCCGGGTGGACCGTACATGAGAGCACCTACAAATTATGTTAGCGGCTACTCAGTTTCTTGTATTTGATCCAAGGAATTAACCATGGTGTGGTATGGTGTACCTTTGGGAGCCTTAATGCCAATCTTCTTGAATCTGTCCGCTTCCTTCATGGGCCATACTATAGCTTCGAGGAGCTCTTCAATCTGCTTGTTCAGGCCGCCAACGTCGGAGTATTGTTCGGTTGGCTTCTCATCTACCTCCATCGCCTTCACACGGCTGTCATACTCTGCAGGAAGGGTATCCAGGACAAGGTAAGAGTCTTTGTTTACACCGATCAAATCACCAGGCTTTAACTGTTCGTGGTCAACGAGACCGATGAGAGGGAGGAAAATGGTCTGTCGGGTGGATGTTTTGATAACCGCGGACTTGCCAACTCGGGTAGCATCAAGGTCAATATTGGCTCCCTCTTCGGCCGCCTCTTCCTCAACGTCAAGGTCCAGTAATTCTACAACATTGCCAACTAGGTAGGGAAGTTGTCTACGCAAAGCAGAGTTAGTCTGAATCTCTCTCCCAAGAACAGCCGAAAATAATATGATCACCTACCGGTTATTCTCAATCTTGTCCAAGTTCTCCTTTATCTTCTCCTTCATCGTGTTCTGTTCATGTGTCAACCGTTGGAATTCACTCTTCATGATCCGCATGTCGTTTTCGATGAGTTTCCTTCGGTTGATAATATCTCTTGTGCTTGATCGCAGAATTTCCTCATCTATGACATCTTCTTCCTCTTTCTTTTCTGCCTCCTTCATCTCCGCATCTCCGTCCTTGTCCGCTCCCTTCTTCTCGCCATCTTTTCGGTCATCCTTCTGGTTCTTGTCTTCGCGCTCAAGGTCATCGAGATCCTCTAAGGTAGACATAGCGGTTGAATGTGGGGGTAAGCGGTGAAAGAGAGTGCGTTCAGTTCAATGAGATATCAAGGATATTCCAGTCTTGTCCCTTAGGATACAAATTCAGGTACGCAGTTTGGGGGAGAGAAGCGCAAGTGTAGGTTGTTGAGGCTGCTGTTACTCGTTGAAGCTCAAGAGAACCAAAGCAGCTCATCCAAGCTGATGTATCACGTAAGCTGGATGTTTGCCTGGCGGGTCACGTGGAATTTTTGCTTTGTCAACCAGACGTCTCGTTAAAAAGCATCTTCTATCTACCAACAAACAATAGGGAGGAAATGAAAGCTCAGGTCACAGCTTATTGAATATACATGAGGTCTAATTATAAGCTCCATACACCTTCATTCAGGCCCCCGTTGTGACACACTTCTCTTTTCTTCTATGGAGGAAAGCCTTTTCGCAGCCTTAGATCTGGGCTAGAACTTCGTCTCTTCCGTTATTAAGAAGACGGTATCGTGATATAAAATCATCATGGTTGACTATCAAAATGTAGGAGATTAGCATATATCCATTCCTGCCTGAGATACCCCTGAGAATTTGCCGAAGAACTCACTATAACCACCACACATTCGTCTCTTCCCGGTGAAGGCAGAACGCCCGTGGAGAATTCTCCAGTTATCGAATACTGAATGATTGAATACAGTCAGCTTATACTTTTAGTTCAATTTTATCCCAGGAGATACTCACTGAGGGGTGTTCCTGGCTCAAGTTTGAGCCATATCTCCATATCAGGCCGCTTGAGGATTGCATTCCATTTCTTCGCAGCTTGGTACCAACGATGGATTGTTTCCAGCGAGTTTCCTTTCCCTGGTGCACGGTCATCATTGTTCCATCGAATCTGATACAGCTCAGAAGAATCGCTCATGTGGTTTAATACAGCGAATGAGGTGGCTGGCTGTATACAGACATCTTCATTCCCACTAGAGTGGGAGCTGATTTTGATATCACTAAGAGCTTGGTAGGCTTCGGGGTGTTCTTCAAGAAGAGTACGAGCGGCTTTGAATCCGTCAACCAGCAGCGTTTCTCCACCATTTCCACCTGTGTGAGATAATATGTGGAATAGCTGAAGTCCGGCAGGGTCCGTAAAGTAAGTTGTGTCTGTGTGAGCATTAAGATGTTGTGATGTGTATGCTGTATCTTTCATTGAAAGGTCAGACGTGAAATCCCAGAAGCCCCCTACTCACATGTGTTAGTAGATCATTTTCCTTGATGGTCCATGGCTCTATGCCTACCGTAATGTGTAGGTCTGATGAAAGCCAGCCTCTCTAATAACCGTTCGGTCGCTTCAGGCGTAGCCGGGCTTCCCTTTACGAAACTAAAACCGAATCGATACTAACGAAAGTGAACCGTAAGCCCATGCCACGTTGAATGCTAAGGATAGATTCAAGAACGTACTACTTTGCTTGTCCATTTTCGCACACCTTCATCAGACGACATCACTTCCTCATAATCCACAGTTGGGAGCGATTTTGATGTGGTTTCAACATAACCAAGGTCATTTCTAGGTATTTCATTAGACCGGAAACCAAAAGAAAAACAGCGGGTTTACACACCTTAGGAAGGGCCCCTTTGCGGGGGCAGCATCCTGAGATGCATGGTTTTTTAGCCATTCATAAGTGTAGGTACTTTTGTGGCCATCCGCCGCCCCTTTTCCAATGTCAGAACGTATACATCGCTGCAGATTGATGTGCGGTTCTATACATACATTCTATTTCAAGCCCGTTTCCCAACCTCTTTATTGCTGCTGGTTTACCATCCTCTGGCAACTATTAACCTACTTATCAGCCTTCGATTCGGAAGTATATGGGAGGTAGACTCAGCCTACAGAAAATGTATCCAGGAGACGTTGTCTGGTTTCCGGATGGACACACTCACGACATTGACAGTTATCCCTCAACCAAAAATTGGACCTACGTCTGTCAGTGTGCGTCTCAAGCTAAAAGTAGCGGCGTAAAATTACCATTTGTGCCCTTTGAGGCCGGGAATAGGGAGAGATACTGAAGGCACAATTGCCGAGGCATTGGTTTGCGTCCTTTCAGATGATACCCTAGCCTGCGCTGGTAACGAAAAGCATCTAGCTTCTCTACGGTATATTTGTAACGCTGATCTATTAACTGGTTGCTGTTCTTGCCTCTGTTAAAACTCTCTCCCTGGCATTCTGGAGCTTTGGGCGTTTTGTTGGTGAAGACCAACCAGTGCAGTTGTTGTTAACAAGCGGGCACACTTCCTCGGCCTAAAAAATACGTAAATATTGGGCTATGTATATAGGAGTTGAAACTTGAGGAGTATTAAAGCTTACTGCGCAATGCCTGCAGCTCGAATAAGCTGAAAGGCGTTCATGGTTTTCATGCTGTACAAGATTGTTGACGTCAAGATGAAGTAAGAAAGAGTTGTCAGCTGTTAAATTTAGAGAGTGGGGTTCCTTTAAATAACTACGGCTCATCGAAGGCTCCCGATGGTAAACTATGTTTTAACGCAGTTTCCAGGGGCTTCATAAATAATGGCTGCCCATACTCTATGAGAACCGAAGGCGTTATATTTGCTACATTCAAGCTAATAATAATCCTCGGTATCTCACTATCCATACATCACATGTTCATGTGCTCAAGAAGGTGTCTCCCTCTTTAAAAACCGAAATAATACCTAACCAACGTTGTATCCTGCATCCTTAGGCGGCTAATAAGTTTTGGAGATTTTAATCTCGTCCAGGCCCCGATGCGTACATACATAGTTAATGATCACTAATTCCCAAAGGCCCTCATCTCCCGCAGTCATATCTACAGTTTGCTCTTAGCCCCAACGACTTTTACGAGAGCACGGCCATTGCTCAAGACGACTTTCCCTTGACCATTCTTGGTATTGAAGATAACTTCTTCAAATCCGTCCTCTATTTTACCTGTCTTCCACATCTGAGTAGTAAGCTTATCGCCAGGTCGAACCGGAGAGGCGAAACGGGCCTGAAATTCTTTCATGTTCTTGGGGTCGCTGCCGCCTAGTTTCTCAAGAACTGCATGGGCTGCCATGTTCCAACTGAAGAGGCCGTGGATTATAACACCACCAAAGCCCATCTTCTTCCCTGGCACAGGATCAGCATGAAGCGGGTTATAGTCCCCATTGAGTCTGAAAACTTCTACGTTAGATATAGAGGTAGGACAAGGGGTTAATAGAATGTTTACCGATAGAGCATAGCGGTATTTTCGGTGGTCTGATACCCATGGACTGCATCAGGAGCCTTCCCCTGAGGCGGAGAGAAGTTCACACTCGCAGGGCCTACAGTTTGTTATTAGCATCTAGACCTGCTCTTGGTAATGTATGAGACAAAGCTAACCTTTTGGGCCACCCCAATTGCCCTGGCCGATATAAAATGCACTTCCGACCACCTTTGTGTATACTTCCCTTGTCTCCTTATCGACAATTAAATGTTCCACTTCGACAACGGTGCCGACCTTTCCCTTATCGTATACGCCGATGACTTTAGATTGTAGCTCGAACTTGCGACCCTCACTAGTGACTGGCAAGGGTTTGTAGAAAAACATTTTCCTCTGGCCATCGACAGTACGTTTGGGATCAAGAGGAGGCACGCCTGGGATGTCTCTACTAGCTTTGCTTGAGTAGAAATCAATGACCTCTTGCGAGGTGCATTTAAATGCTATATAGATTGTTAGAACATATTGGTCAAGTATATGAAGAAAATAATTTGGGAGATAGGTAACACACGTAAAATGATAGGATATGTTGGGAAAGCTGCAAAATTTGGATGTAGCTCCTAGAATAACCAGTTAGCTCCCGATACTCGCATTGATAGTGTGAACGGCTTAATAGCATTTTACATACATAAAGGAAATGAAGCTCTTCAGCGGTGCATCCAATGCTGTTGGCAAAGAGAAGGAGATCTCTCTTCAGCCAACTCACGTCCTCGCTGGGGAATTGGTGGCCGGCTCCTGGTCCGCTCATCTTTGCGATTTAGTTTCCTTGTTGGTTATTTGGGGATTTCTTCTTGAGAAATAAAATATAGATAATATATATATTGCAAAATGTATATATGAAATCCTTGGATGTGGTGTAAAGACACCTTCTTTGCGGGGGAAGCTCTGTTTGGCCGAGTTGAGGTCGCTTTGGACCGAGGCTTCGCTGTACGAAATAACCGGGTTAGTCAGCAGAGCTAGTTACAGGAATTTGGTTAGGCGATTTATGGATGGTTATCTTTGAAGACGAAAGGTTTATTGAAAAAAAAAATGCATGCCATTAAACTAAACAAACCGGTTAGACTAAGCATCTACTCGAGGGTATCAATTGCAAATCGAGGAGCTTTATAAAATCGCCGTTTATATCATCATCTCTCCTTTTATAGACCATTCACTTCATAACATGCCAAATAATTTCCCAACGCCATTGCCATCTTGCTAGTTGACACTTTTCCTCGACTCATACGTTTTGTTGCGAATGAAAGCGTGAAAGGAGTCCCATGCAGATCCAAATCGATTTTATCATATGAAATAACGAAAAATTAATGCGAGCATCGCAGAATTTCTTCTTTTCAGCACATTCTGTACTGGCAGAGACCCTGTGAGTTACGAGTCTCGTCCTTGGCATCAAACTCGAATCCTATGGTAATGTCGAGATCACGCTTGTTCTTCTGGTTTGGTCTATTTTCCAAAAATCCAGTAACTGATTCCTGGGCACGGATGGTGAGGACGTCACGGAGATAAAAGACGGTCTGCTTCCAGTGGGTGTACTTGGCATGTGGGCCCGTTGAGAAGTGGACAGGCTTGTGGCAGGCGGTGAAGTCGATATCGAACCAGGCGATCAGGGCGTGGATATAGTCGTCACGTCTTGCGGTAAGGGTGAAAGGAACTTTGAACGAGAGATCCGCGGTGGTGACGGTGTACAGGTCGAGAGTAATGATAGCGCAGGGGTCGCTGACCAGAGCTTTAAGCTCAACAGTATCAACAAGGGGCTCGGTGAGGGCAACATCCTTCATGGCAGAATAGTCGAAACCATAAACGTTATCCCAGACTAGTGAATGGGGTTAGTGCTTTGAAAGAGTGCAAAATAGTAAAAAAAAGTAAAAAAAAAATGAGAGAAACATACATCCGATCTTCTCTTCCTTGTAGTCACCGTCCTCAATGGCACCAAGATAGATGGTGGCCTTGTCGGGGAAGATCAGGCCATTGGGGTTGAGGTAGTTGTCTCTGGCATAAAGAACAGTGTCCAACATGGACTCGTAGAGAAGGAAATAACCCATCCACTCAGAAATGATAATATCAACCTTGGGGAAAGGGAGCTCTACCTCCTCCATCTTGCCCTGGAGAAGGGTAATCTTATCAGACATTCCGTTTGCCTCGACGATCTCGCGGGCCTTTCCAATGATGGAAGACATGTCGACACCGATAACATGCTTTGCGCCAGCCTTGACAGCAAACCTATTCACGCATTCTCATTAGTATTAGATTGGTAAGAGAAGATAAAAGATGGCACATACATGCTGAGAATACCGGTGCCACATCCAACATCCAAAACCACTTTATCCTTGAAAAGGTGTTTGCTGTTGTAGATAGCATCACGATATGAGCGAGTTCTCACTTCATCTTTCTATAGCAGTCACATATTAGTATGCATTCGCCCCATGCATTTTACTTCTTGTTCTAACTCACAAGCATCTCTTCGTGGATTCCTTCAATATATCACCACTGTTAGCTATGTTTACCAATTCCTCACTTCGTGCCAACTATTGGTGGGGTATTTATTACCATAATGATCATAACTATGGTCTAGTCAGCGATAACCCTAGATATAGAATTAAAAAAAGGCATACCTCGTGAAGTAGCGAACCTCAGCATGGTCCATTCCAACCATTCTCTCCGCACTGGAGGCAGAGAAGCCAGCATTATCTGCCGAAGTATCCATGGTTGCTATCAAAGAGGGGAATATATCTACCAAACGAACAGTATGAAAGAGCGACCCCAACAAGATTCCTTGGAGCAGGAAACGGCCTCGAGTATGAACTCGTCTGTAATGAAAGGATAAAATGCAGAGATTAATCCCACGGGTTGAAAATTTGAGCCTTTATCTTTCTTCTACCAAAGACTTTTTTTTGGTTTCTTTCTCCAAAAAAAAAAAAAAAAAATAGGACGGGAGATTTTCAAAGTTTGCAGCGTTTGCATTATCTCAAAGTTAAATATCATGTGATCAAAGATGACTAATTTTCCTATCGATAAGAACACGCGTCGCGTGAAAGGGAACTTCCTTTTTGAGCTCGATCACACCAGAGCTGCTGCAACGTCTTTTGTCAAGCAATGGAAAATACGTCCCATACTCTTGCAATTGGGAATCCGGGTGATGTAGACCCGTCTCATGAACAAGTTACGGCAATTGTCACTACTTTGCAGGATGCAAACATCTGCTGCTGCTTTGTCCATGACTATGCTCTTATCTACTACGGAGCCCGTCCGAATGCGCGTGTACTGTACCATTTTTATATAGGCTACAGGCGCAGGCACTGATTTTATTTATATTAGGACCGAGTGCTCTGCGTCCCAGACTCTCAGTTAGAAAAGGCCGTTGAGATCTTCACATCCAACTGTCATACACTAGAGCCATGCGCTCCGTTCCCACTCCGCCGTCGGGGATCTCTTGATCACAAATACTCTCGATTTAAAGCCATCGGTCGAACAGATTTTTGGTTGATATTACCGGCAAGCTACTGCCACATTGCATGCGAGCCTGACAACATCGAATGGAGCCAAGGTTAGGCTCCACGTTCCGTCGTGGTACACCACATACTAAGTTTCATAGGCCGACTGCCCTACCCAAAGCTTCATATTTACGCGCAGAGCCTTGTTGATACAATGAATAAGATAGATTTGGCAGCCTTAGTTGATGGCATGGACCTTACTGAAGAATGGGGAATAGAACATCTTGAGCTGGATGGTAATACTGACACAGATTGGCGGAAGAATATGATGAAACGTTTTGGGGATAATTCATTAACGGCTGATTCCACGTCCACTCTTTGTCGGCCTGTCTCTCGACTGGAGCTATGGAAGGAATATGTCTCCAGTAAGGAAAGCCGTATGCGCTGGATCCATTCTCCCGAGTATTACTCTACCCGGTTTCGTCTACGCGACTCTAAGGACCCCCGAACACGACGCGGGCTGGGAATATAATGATGATAATTTTGAGTCCCCGATGGCCTACATTGAGCATGCTAGAGACGACCTCAAGTAATGAAGCCAATATTTCTGGAATTCCCGTAGTAAATGTTCGAGCGAGAGTGGGTTTTATCATCTTCGCCCATATTAGAATCTACAAGAAGGCACTAGAGCCGTAGCTAATCTGAGTACCTAAACGGTTCGTGATAGTGGTAGCTAGGGATATTTTGGTTTACTTTTGACAAGTAACTGGGCTTGCAAATGTATGTTACTACGGAGTACAGAGTACATTGCCTTTAGTATTCCACAACTCCTGCATTTCTTGAGGGGAGTAACCTATCAAGCTAGCTGTTTCTTGTGTTGATCGGTTCTGCCTGGTCTGGATAACTCTGCAGCGGCTCCCAAAAAAGGGGCTTTCTTAGCTCGCTAGCTGATAAGAAGTTACGTAGCTACCCAGTTTGCTGCCAAGGAGGATCACCTTCTGACTATCAACAAGTGCGAGAGCCTCCCTACCCTCAGCGTCAACAATGAAACCCAGCGGGATACCCTTCTCTCGATGGATTCTGGTTCTCTGCGTCTGGATAGCCCTAGCCGATACCTCCCTGGCATCGCTTGGTGACAGACTGCCGGAATTTAAGGACTGCCTCGAGGTAGAAGCTATTCCTGTCAGCTTCAAGGCTTGAGACGAGAAACGCTATGGCTGACCTGTTGTTTTGAATGAGATAGAGCTGCAAGAAAGAGCACTGCGAGACAGGGCAGACTTCTCTCCGTAAGATATCGCCCGGCCTCTCTGTTTCTCGATTTCCTGGATGCTAACGGATCAAGCTTGAGCAGCGATACATCTTCGGCTCCTGCTCTGGGACTGCCCTTCAAACTGCGATTACTCCTGTCAACATGTTGTAACCGACCAGCGGCTGGCCAGAGATCCTCCAATGCTTGAACCTATTGTCCAATATCACGGAAAATGGCCGTTCCACCGAGTCATGGGCATTCAGGAACTCTTCTCGACCCTGTTCTCCCTTTTCAACTACCTCGCCCACTACCGCGGTATACAACAGGTGAAAAAACGCATTCCTCAGACTTACCCGCTACGAAAATACTACATCTGGTTCGGCTACATTGGGCTGGCAAGCTGGACGTTCAGCATGATTTTCCACACGAGGGACTTTCCCCTAACAGAAAAACTTGACTATTTCGCGGCAGGGGCTAGCGTGTTGTACGGTTTATATCTGGCTGTCGTAAGGATATTTCGCCTGGACAAGCTCCGGCCACACTACAAGCCGTCGCTTTTACGAGGATGGACGCTCTTTTGCGCGATACTGTATACCATGCACGTCTCGTACCTCAGCTTTTGGTCCTGGGACTACACGTACAATATGGCTGCCAACGTCGCTGTGGGAATCATCCAGAATTTGATGTGGACTGCCTTTAGCTTCAAGCAATATAAACGATACACGAAGTCTTGGACGGCATGGCCAAGTATGATCGTTGGATGGGTGATTTTGGCTATGAGCCTTGAGCTCCTGGACTTCCCTCCGATTGGCGGGCTAATCGATGCCCACAGCTTATGGCATTTAGGCACAGTTATCCCCGCCATATGGTGGTATGCGTACGTTCCCCTTATCCTCCCCCCCCTCCCCCCCGGTTATTTCTCCTTATCTTTCCTTATCTTCCTCTTTTTACTGACTATAGTGGCCTTTTCGTACAGCTTTCTTATCCGGGACGCAGAGTTTGACATGGCCGGGGAACGCCTGCGCGCTTAATATCATCTATATAGATATAATCTACCAGAGATATCAATACATCATCTACTCTACGTATCTACCTACAGCTATACATCTTTCTATCTCCCTCTAGCAAACGGCTGAGACATAAAAATCCACCTGATAGACGGCCCGCCCACTCAACGTTGGGCTGTCCACAGCCACTGGCACAAGCCATAACTGTATTAATCCCTATCTGCATGCATCCCGTACTTTGCTGTCTCCAATTGCAGCTCGACCTGCAACATGTGAAGCTTTTGTGCTACTGCGGCCAATGATGCAAACAGCGCAAACACTCCCCACGCTCAGCTGATTTTCCTCTTCTTTTCCCCCTCGCTTTTTCTCCCCGCCGAGAGATAAATAGACGAGGAAGCAAGCTCGGATCAGACAGCAACAGACAACCACACTCACTCGCTTACTCGACTTGCTGCAGAAGATAGAAGAAGACACCGTCAATGGCTTCCACAGAGCTTCAGCAGGCCATCAACAAGGCCGCCTCGGCCTACACCAAACCTGAAGGGAAGGTCTTCGAATATGGAACCGCTGGAGTAAGTCTCGCAGGCCCCCATGTCCATGAAGTTACCGTATATACATCAGGAAATAAAAGCGTTTCTTTGGGCTAATTCAAGCTGTTCTGCTCTGAATGTAGTTCCGTATGAAATCGTAAGGGGCAGAGAGTACACTATCCTACGCCGTACATCCTGGAGTCTAACGGATGGTTGTCACTAGAGAGCTCCTCAACACCGTCGTTTTTGCCATGGGACTATTGGCTGGTCTACGCTCGAGGAAGCTCAACGGACAATATATTGGTGTGATGATTACAGCCAGCCATAACCCGGCTGAAGACAATGGAGTTAAGCTGGTTGATCCAATGGTACGTGTGGTTCAGCTATCCACCACGACCAGCAGCGGCTAATACAAGCGACTATCAATAGGGCGAGATGTTGGAGGTAGGAGAATCCCTGAAACCCAGAGGGGGGAACTATTGACTTATCTCCCTTTTTTATCAGGCAGAATGGGAGGTCTTTGCTACCAGATTGGCAAACGCCCCTCTAGAAACCCTTGGAGAGGAATATGCGAAACTCGTTGACGAGATCGAAATTAAAATGGACAACCCTGCGCGTGTTGTCTTTGCCAGGGATACCCGGGCTTCTGGAGCTAGACTTGCTACTGCTCTCAGTGCAGCTATGACTGCCTCAGAAGTCGAGGCGACTGATTTTAAGTACATGACTACTCCTCAACTACACTACATCGTTCGTTGCAAGAACACCCTGGGAACTCCCTACGAGTATGGAGAACCCACCGAGAAGGGTTACTACGAGAAGCTCAGCGCAGCATTCAAGAAGGTTATGAACGGACGCACCACCACCGGTTCCGTCACTGTTGACTGCGCCAATGGTGTTGGTGGCCCGAAGCTTGATGAGCTTGTCAAGTTTCTGCCCTCCGCTAAGGATGGTGGATTGGATATCAATGTTATCAACGATGACGTGATCAACCCTGACAGACTGAATTTCGAGGTATTCACGATATAGCCCCTTTACACATGATGTGAGTAAACAATTATTAACGCAGGTGAAATTAGTGCGGAGCCGACTACGTGAAAACGAAGCAACGTGCTCCACCTTCATCCAAGGCCGTCGCACAAGACAGATGTGCCTCACTGGACGGTGATGCTGACCGATTAGTGTACTATTATATGGATGCCAGTGGTGTCTTCAGGCTCCTTGACGGTGACCGTATCGCTACTCTTGCTGCTTCCTTCATTGGTGAGCTTGCAAAGAACGCTGGAGTCGCCAACAAGATCAAGATTGGCGTAGTCCAAACCGCCTACGCCAACGGTTCTAGTACCGAGTACATTGAAAAGGTCCTTAAGCTCCCGGTCGTCTGCACACCCACTGGTGTCAAACATCTCCATCACGCTGCCATGAGATTCGATGTCGGTGTCTACTTCGAAGCCAACGGCCACGGAACTATCACCTTCTCTGAAAATGCCCTCAAGACCATCAAGACCGCCGAGCCTCAGTCTCCGGCCCAGAAATACGCCTTGGAGAGTCTTGTTGCTTTGACTGATCTCATTAACCAGGCGGTTGGAGATGCTCTATCAGACATGCTTTTGGTCGAAGTCATCCTTGCCCACAAGGGCTGGACCCTGAAGGAATGGGTCGCAACCTACACCGATCTACCCAACAAGTTGGTTAGAATCGAGGTCCCAGACCGTTCTATCTTCAAGACCTACGATGCTGAACGGAAACTTCAATCCCCTGCCGGTATCCAACAGCGTATTGATGATCTCCAATCCCGTTACAATAAGGGTAGAAGCTTTGCTCGTGCCAGTGGAACAGAGGACGCAGTTCGCGTATATGCTGAAGCAGCTACTCGGTCAGAGACTGATGATCTCGCTAACAGGGTTGCTGCTGTTGTCCTGGAAGCTGGCAAAGCCGCTGCCGGGCAGTAATCATTTGCTTTCTTTAAGTGCCTGAAGAATGCTAAGTACGGTTTGTAATCACGACCTTTTATTTCATAAGATGTTTTCCCCTCCTACCCCCCAAAAAGGATAATATAAAATTATACAATATTTATTGATACGGCTTTGCTGAGTTTTTGACAAGACAAGAAGAATACATTTCTTTTAGTTTTTGTCATTCTAATGCTTGTTGATGGAACAACGTTCGGCTCCTTAGCTATCTAACCTCCTGTTCCCAATATGGTTGCCAACTTGGCTTCCGTGGGTATAGGGATTGGCTCTTGTCCGGAAGTAAAAAAGGCCTTCTAAACCGGTCTTTGTTTTGCTATTCCCTGCCGGGCAAAGCCTGGGCTGGGTATTCTGGCCTTCTTCTTTTTCTCTTTCCTAGAAAAACATTTATATTGATACAGATTTACATCAAAGAGCTGTTATGACTTCACAAACATACTATATTCATTTCAAATGTATATTGAATGACCCCATAAGACCGCGAAAAATACGACTTACCATGCAAAGGTGTAGAAGTTGCAACATGAAAAGAAGCATTTAATCTTATTGGTCATTTCTCCTCTCGATCCATGTCATCTCTCCCCCTCTTGGAATCCCCTTTTCGGCGGCCCCGAAGCGTCGCACCCTTCGTCCCTCGTTTCTCATGGAGATCTTTCATCTCCGTCACTGCCAGTCGCTGGGCATCCCCTACCCTATCACTCAACACCATCACTTCCTCCTTCTCCGTCTTGTGCTCCGGCAGTTGCTTGCCCAACGCAGCTTCGATTCGCTGCCATATCTCGACTTCGTATTGCGTCACGACGCTAATTGCTCGTCCACTCTTGCCTGCACGAGCGGTACGACCAACACGATGAATGTATGTCTTGCTGTCAGAAGGTAGATCAAAATTCAACACCAGGTCGACAGCGGGAATATCAAGGCCTCGCGCTGCAACATCAGTAGCTACCAGGATATCTCGGCTTCCAGACCTGAATTTGCCGAGGGCTCCAAGACGAGCTGACTGGGATAATTGACCGTGAAGAGGGATGGCGCCGAATCCCAGTGCACGCAGGAGGATGGAAAGACGTTGTGTTTCGTTGACGGTTCGAGTGAAAATTATGGTAGTTTGCCCAGGGAATTCGTTTAGTATGTGCACAAGGTAGATGTCCTTGTACTTGTGAGGGATAAAGATGTATGATTGCAGAAGTGTTGAGACTGTTTGGTACTTGTTGGAAGATATAGAAACTCGAAGGGGGTTTGAAAGCGAGGCGCGCTGCAAAGACTCGACTTTGGAGCTCAGGGTAGCGGAGAACAGGTACGTTCGACGTTCGCGTGGAAGTACTTTTAATATCTTATCCAAAACAGGGCCAAAATCCAAGTCGAGTAGTCGATCCGCTTCGTCCATTACTAGGTACTTCAAATTGCGCAGCGAGAACCCTTTGGTATTCTCCAGGTGGTCAAGGAGTCTTCCAGGCGTCGCAACGATAATATGCGGCTTTTTCCCGAGAGATATTGATTGTGATATCATATCCATTCCTCCCACTATGACGGCGCATCTGACAGAAATAAGAGATCCCAAGGCTTCGAATGATTCTGATATCTGTACCGCCAATTCACGAGTGGGTGCTAGAACAAGCCCAAAATAAGGTTGTGGCTTTTCCATAAGAGCTGTCAACGGTAGAAAGGATACTTGGTTAGCCTGCTGCAGCTTTGTGTAGTATAAATCAATTCTACAACGAAGTTTGCCTACCTTGGAGAATCGGCAATGCGAAAGCCGCAGTCTTTCCACTTCCCGTCTCAGCCAACCCCACCAAATCTCTCCCCTGTAGTGCCAAAGGTATAGATTCAGCTTGAATCGGAGTTGGGGCTTTATATCCTAGCGACGTACAAGCGTCACATAATGAGTCGATTATCCCCAAGTCCTTGAAGGTCTTGGGCACTTTTGTGTCTGCTGTTTCGTCGCTGCCCTCTTCTAGAGCTTCCTGTTCGAGCTCTGAGCCTGAAGACGCATCATCCGGGGCGGGCTTTGAGGACGTATGGGATAGCTTCCGTCGTTTAACATTCTTTACTGACGACATCTTTGCAATTGTCTCTTAGGTATTACCAAATAAATCGAGATATTTAAAATATTTACGCTTCTGTGTTTGATTTTCTATCAGATAAAAAAAATAAGGTTTCCAGAAATATTTTTTTGACTTTCGGAGTTCGCCAAATAAATGATCCGATATCAAGATAAAAAAAGTTCAAATAAAGAATGCATTTCGATCTCCAAGTATTCAGATCGATTTGGTAACTTTGTTGTGGCTTTAGCTTCAGGGAAAATTTTCTAAAATATGGCAAAAAGACGTGTTAAGAAGCGGACCCATGTCCCTCCGGGGAAGGCTCAAGCTCCGAGTACTAAGAATGGAGCTGCTTCAATGAACAGGTCCCCCAAGAGCATGGTAATTCGAATTGGCGCAGGGCAAATTGGTTCTAGTATGAGTCAATTGGCAAAGGATGTCCGATCAATGATGGAGCCAGACACCGCAAGCCGTTTGAAGGTATGTCCATTCTTTTTTCAAGAAGTATTTTTTACTCTAGTGTGCTAATAGCTTCGGTAGGAGCGAACGAAAAACAAACTAAAAGATTACACCGTTATGACCGGCCCTCTAGGAGTTACTCATTTACTATTATTTTCTAAATCAAGCAATGGAAATTCAAATCTTCGGATTGCTCTCACACCCCGCGGCCCCACGCTAAATTTCAGGATTGAGAATTACTCTCTGTGCAAAGATGTTATAAAGGCATTGAAGCGTCCGAGAGGCTTGGGAAAGAGCCACACAACTCCTCCGCTCTTGGTTATGAACAATTTTATGTCTTCAAAAGAGGGGGAAGCCTCGGAAAAGATTCCAAAGCATTTAGAGTCCCTGGTCACCACAGTTTTCCAGTCCCTCTTCCCTCCAATTTCGCCTCAAACAACACCCCTTGCCTCAATTCGTCGTATCATGTTGCTCGACAGAGACTTATCATCAAAGACAGGAGAAGACGAATCTTTTACGGTGAATCTACGACATTATGCGATCACAACAAAACGAATCGACTTATCAAAGAGAATAAGACGACTTAACCCGAAGGAATTTCGCGGTAAAGAGAAGGACAAAACCGTTCCAAACCTGGGCAAATTGAATGATGTTGCAGATTATTTGCTGAGTGCCGGTGGTGATGCTGGTTTTACGTCCGCAAGCGAGACAGAAATTGAAACAGATGCGGAGGTAGAGGTATTAGAATCCGCGACTAGAAAAGTGTTGAACAAAAAGGAGCTTCAGCGAGCCAAAGAAGCTGGGTCCAAATCAGCTCGCGGCTCCGGATCAAATGTTGAGAAAAGAGCAGTGAAGTTAGTTGAACTCGGACCTCGCATGAAATTGAAGCTGATGAAGGTGGAGGAGGGACTCTGCGGTGGAAGAGTTATGTGGCATGATTATGTGACCAAGTCCAAGGAAGAGGCCCAGAAACTGGATGCATCTTGGGAGAAGAAACGCAAAGAAAAGGAGCTCAGGAGGAAGATACAGAAGGAAAATGTTGAAAGAAAGAAAGCCCTGAAGGCAAAGGCACCGCGCGAGGGCGAAGATAATGAAGATGATTCTGATGAAGTTGATGAAGATAATTGGGACAGCGATGATTTCATCCACGAGGAAGAGGATGAGGACGAGGAGATGGGTGAAGCAGAGGAAGAGGAAGCTTAAGCGGCGCTATTGTGTTGAAAGACTTGCATACTCTCATTTATCTATTGCCGAGGATACCCCTTTGTACATATTATTGGCATGTTTTCAAAAGTGACAGAATTCCAGCATGCGTAATGATCAACACTATGTTGGACATTTGTTATTTTCCCCTGGATTACAAAGTGGGTTGAATCTCTCACTACTGCGGGAATTACAGCCCTGATCATGGCCCCCTATATAATAACTAGCTGAGGTGAGGAATAATTAGAAACTACCGTTTTTATTGTATTGAAAACCCATACAACCATTCCTCTAGCTTAGGCTCGTCATCAAATCTTCCCCATGCTCTGAAGCTTCTTTTCCACAAGTCGGTCCACCATCTTTTCTAGAGCGGCTGAATCCCCGCTAGTCTGGCCCTCAAAGTAGCCTTGTACGGTCTTCTCGACGTACTTGCCAACCAGATCAATTTCGACATTAATGCTGTCACCCGGCTTCTTCTTTGAGGTGACAACCTTTTCTTGTGTATAAGCAATTAACATGACTTCCCACCAGCCATCCTCACCATCTTTGACCTTAGTGATCGTCAAGCTCGCACCATCAAGAGCAATGAATCCCTTCTCCACAACGTATCTTAATAAACTCCTGTCTCTGGGTTGCATTCTCAGCACAAGAGAATTGCCATCTGGTGTGACGGAGAGGAGTTCCGCGGTGGTATCTACATGGCCTTGGACAAAGTGACCGCCCATCCGTGTCGTGGCTAGCACAGATCTTTCAAGGTTGACGGGTGATCCGGCCTTGAGAGAACCAAGGTTTGTTCGTCGTAGTGTCTCGGGAGCAACCCCGACTTTGAATGAAGACTTATCAAAAGCTGTCACAGTTAGGCAAGTCCCTGTGCATTGCCGTTAGTTTCTGGTAGATTTCACATTCACGGTTTATATCAATAACAGAACGAACCATTGACACATATGCTATCCCCTAGCTTTGTGTCCGTAAGTATTTCTTCACAATCCGAAATTGTCAAGGATGTCCCGCCCCCGCCCGTGGAAGAGTCATCTTGGGGATCAAGGGCCGTGACGGCTTAGCGTTATCTGTTAATATTGTATATGGCCAACGGACGGGAAAACAAAGCTGAAACTTACTGCCAACCTTCTCTACTAGACCGGTAAACATGATTGAGCAAGTATTATAAGCAGCTTGTCTGGCGGTTCAGCAAGACAACATCGCTGCGCGTAACTCTGATTAACTATGTAGTTGGATTAGTCATCCAATTAGTGCCCAATGGACGTTTTAGCCTCGTGTCTAGCTGCTGATATAAGCATATCGGAGAGCCGAGGCCGCAGTTCGGAAGTCGGGCCGCGCTTGCACCTTTCCTGCCACTCTCGGCACTTGAACAGCCGCATCACCTTGTTTTACCGCCAGTGTTAATTGCTCGTCTTTATTCAAGCCCGAGTTGGATAGCGATCAACTCAAAGAGCTACATCAATGAAAGAATTGTGAATATAGTAATTTTTGGGAGGAAAATGAATTCCTACCGTATTGTAGGGCGCCTTGTCAAGACCAACAAGCTCTCAAGGTTCACCAATAGCAAAGCTTTCGCAGCAACATGCAAGCGCTTTTCGACAGCCGCTCCTTCGGCGGACACGCTCCCACTGGCCGGCATTCGAGTTTTGGATATGACTAGGGTTCTCGCCGGAGTGAGTTGAAGCTTACATTTTCCATTTCATACGTTAAAATCTAATACGTTCAGGTCGTGTTTGGGCTGAACATTGGACTAACAGCGGTGTAAATATAGCCTTACTGTACTCAAATACTCGGCGATTTAGGGTGAGTTTTGATGTCTAATATCGGGATGTTAATTTCAGGCCGTATTAACAATATTCTGTCTAATCGAATAGGGCGGAAGTGGTCAAGATTGAGCACCCCACACGAGGAGATGATACACGAGCATGGGGTCCTCCGTATGCCAAATACAAAGACGATACCACGGAAGGCCCAGGAGAAAGTGCTTATTACTTAGGTGTAAGCTGTGTCTGAACCACTGCTATAATATCTTGGTTTCTAACTCAGGGCAGGTCAACCGAAACAAGAAGTCTGTTGGGTTATCGTTTGCGCACGAATCCGGTATCGAGATTCTCCATAAGCTTGCAAAGGAGAGCGATGTGTTTGTGGAGAATTATATACCCGGGTCTTTGAAGAAATATAAGATGGATTATGAATCACTCCGAGCCATAAACCCAAGATTAATCTACGCTAGCATCACTGGCTATGGGCAAACAGGACCATACAGCAAGCGGGCTGGTTATGATGTGATGGTTGAGGCCGAGATGGGATTGATGCATATCACCGGATCAAGAGATGGGCCACCAGTTAAGGTTGGAGTTGCCGTGACCGACTTAACCACAGGTCTTTACACGTCGAACGCAATCATGGCCGCACTCATAGCTCGTGGTAGAACTGGGAAAGGCCAACACATTGATGCTTGCTTGAGTGACTGTCAAATAGCGACACTTGCAAATCTTGCAAGCTCGGCACTTATTAGCGGGGAGAAAGACTCTGGACGATGGGGGACAGCTCATCGTAAGTTGGATCCAAAGAAGAGTTAGCTCGTGTTTATAAACTGCTAACATAGCCTGCAGCTTCGATCGTTCCCTATCGAAGCTTTAAAACGAAAGACGGCGATATTCTTCTTGGTGGAGGGAATGACAGGCTATTTGGTGTCCTTTGTGACAGACTAGGTCACCCGGAGTGGAAGACTGACGAACGTTTTATCACGAATGCTCTTCGTGTCAAGAATCGGGAGATCATCGACAAACTCATTGAGGACCTTACTGAGCAACGGACGACTCAAGAATGGTTGGAGGTTATGGAAGGCAGTGGTATGCCGTATGCGGCTGTAAATGATATCCAGGGCGCTCTAAACCATTCGCATGGTAAGTTGCCTCCAATTATATGCTTTATAGCTATTCTAACGCATGCCTAGTACTTGCTCGAGGAATGGTACAGGAGATTGACCACCCGAACTGCGGACCTATCAAACTCGTGAATACCCCAGTCAAATATTCCCATGCCACCCCAGGCATACGGACACCGCCTCCAACGCTTGGGCAACACACTGACGAGATTTTGAGCAATATCATGGGCTATGACAAAGGGAAAATAGCCCAGCTGAAGGCGGACGGGATTGTTTCCTAGATTGTTCATATAATTATACCCTTTTTCGGTTTTTTAGGGGGCTTAAATTCTACTTAAAATATACAATATATATAGACATATAGCTTAGACTCACTTAACCAACAGCCCATAACTTACTACTTGGGTGGGACTATTGGATCTCCCAACTCCTGTTCCTTTGCCTGTTGTCTTTCTCCCTGTTTGCCCCTTAGATTTCTCCGTTCACGTGACAACACGAGTCCGGGCTGGCCTCCCAATTTGTCCTCCCAAGTCAAATTTGCCTTGGAGTGACATGAGGATTCTCCATTTCCATGTTATGCATTATACTAAGCAAGAGAGGGGACATATTTCAGCAGTTGACCTGTTTTTATATTGGTTCTCAGTGATTCATCCGCTGCAGGTTATTTAGTGCACGGGTTACAAACTTTTCCTTTTTCATTCCCCAACCTCGAGCCACAGTTAACTACTACCCTCGAAGGCACGAATACATATCAGCACAACTGGTCTATAATTTCTGGTAATCTGAATGAAACTTCATCGGGTTTGACCAGGCTCTGCATATCATCCTGCCCATAATATACTGCCATGGGTTCGAATACCGAATTCGCTACTATGCCCCCGCCACCCATGGCACGTTTTACGACAGATACCAATCCAGGCATGATCAATGAGGCGCAAAATACACAGATATTAGATATGTCGGCAGAGGGTGTTACATTTCCACGGGAAGGACTGGATAGCAATGTCTCCATACCGTCTATGACCTATGCATCCAGTTCAAGTGAACTATCGTCGGTATCCTCAATATCTACACACGAGGGCTTCAGCTCAACGATGATCGCAACCGGGGATACATCAAATATTAACTCAAAAGGGTTTAATCTAACGCCAGCTAAACCTGAACTCCCGTTGAAATATTCAACTCCTCTCGCGGGTTGGAGAAATATCGCACCCGCTCCGCCTCCTTCAACCGCGCTGCCACCCTCTACGGCGGCCATTGCTTCAGCTGCTACGGTGGGGGATCATACGGGCACGGGGGGATCTACAGTACCCCTTGTGTCAACACCAAAAGCGAGTCCCTCTAAACCAGCCCCACGACGCCGTAGAACAGCTGGAGGTGCGAAGCCACGAACTTCTCGAAAATCTGGCAGATATGGCGAGCGTAATGACGACGAGGGTGTCATTAAAGCGGAGGATACGGACTCTGATGAGTCTTCTGATGCTCAGCTAACAACTACACAGACAAAATCAGGCCGCCAGATCCACCGGCCAACTATGTTCACCACCGAGCAGGTCCAGAAAAAATCTGCTAGTCCAGATGCAAATCATCAACAGCCTCCACGGAAACGGAGAAGAGTGTACCGCAAAGGCAAAGAAGTTAATGTGGTATGCCTTCGATGTGATAGAGGGCATAGTCCGAGGTGTAATGCTATTGTGTTCTGTGACGATTGCAATGCACCTTGGCATCAATTTTGTCATGATCCGCCAATCGGGGACGACGTTATCTCTGTGAAGAATAAGGAGTGGTTTTGCGGAGAATGTCGACCCATCGACACGTCTCTTAACCAAACTCTCAAACAAAATGGACAAATTCACCATCAAAACGATTTGCGCTCATCGGCCTCGCCCTCTATGCAAGCAAGTGGGCCACAAACCCCTACATTACTTGGAGGCTCGCAATTTACTCGGGTAGAGAGGAAGAATTATCTTTCTAGTTTATCTCATGCTGCCCTGGTTAATCTACTGGTCAATATATCCGACACAAGACCAGATATCCCTATATTCCCCGCAAACCTGAATGAACTCAACACATCATCTTTTAGCTCCACTGCCTCAACAATATCGTCCTCAGTCGCTCCAAACGGGTCTACTGGGAGTTCGCAACAACGTAAAATATCAGGACAGCCTGCAACGTCAACTCCACCATCATCGAAACGGCCGTCCGAAAGCGTTCCCGCTAGCACAACCAATGGTAATGGTGAGAATAGCGATGTGGAGGAAGTAGAAGAACACCGTTTATATCCAAGACCAGGCAATGGTTTCCGACTCCCGCCTGATTCCGAAGATATAGACATGCTTCTTGAGGACCCCTCTAGCACGACTTTCAGTCATGCACTTCATGGGCCGGCAAAAGCGATGGCGGAAACTAGCCACTTACAAATTGTTGATGGGATAGCTTAGTTGTTTTCACTTGCCGTGATGGTACATTGTATTTTATCTTAGCATTATTCATACCATGGTAGATGTCACGCAGTAGACTTAGTTTTGAGTGATATGGCACTTCGCCCTTGATAACCTATGTATATATTCTACGAATGCGAAGGGTCGAAGGGTCGAAGCAGATAGATGTAATTCTGGACAACGAAAGTCAACGCATACTTTGCATTAGAAATGAACAAGGATCAATCACGACCTCTTGAGCTGACTAGGCCTATGATACACACAGCACGCACAGGAAAACGCAGAACACAAGAAGGGTATAATAATTAATATCATGTGAACATTAATATTGGAGGAGTAGCTGTTACCCAGGTAAGGAAACGACAGTAGGGTATCATAAAAACAAGGAAATGGGTAGACTTTCGGAGGTATTCCCACGGCGTAATTAACGTGTCTTCACCCCCGTAATTCAAATATTCTCCACGACATGGGCGTTCATGGCAGTCTGGAAACCGTCATTTCCGTCCTGCTCAAAGGGGTTGTCTTGACGACGACTGGAGCTTCCTCCAGTCTCATTGGCAAGCGCAGCCTGCATGGCGGCCTGGTTGTTGGCAGCAGGGAGGAAAATAACCTTGGAGTTTGACTGGAAGAGTTATTACAGTTAGTAACCATTAGCGACTATGTGTTGGAGTAAAACAAAGTACTTACGCTCTTAGCCATTGCCTGCATAGTATCGAGGTATCGGATCTGCATTGCTGGAGCGGAAGATAGAATGTCGGCGGCAGCTCTCATAAGCTATTTAATAATTAGTTCGTTAATGCTCCTGTTTTGTCAAAGCACGAATGTGTGAATTGAACATACCTTAGCAGCCTCGACTTCCGCACGGGCAGCAATAATCTTACTCTCACCAATTCTCTTGGACTGAGCAGCCATCGAGAGAGACTCCTGAAGTTCATTGCTGAAAATGATGTCTTTGATCAACATAGATTCAACTTGAACACCCCACCCGCCAGCAACACCTTCGATAATTTCACCAATAGACTGGGCTAGTTCTTCACGACGTTCGATAACGTCCTGTAACACACGAGCACCGACGACATGGCGAAGAGTGGTTTGTGTTCTCTCAACCAATGCCTGACGGATATCGGTAATGCCAAAAGCGGCCTTATGAGGAGAGACGATTTGATAATAGATGACCGAAGTCAAGTGGAGAGTAACGTTATCCTTGGTCATGCAGACTTGACGCGGTACCTCAACGATCTGGATTTTAACATCAATGGTTGTCAGGTTCTCGCTGAGCGGGTTGACCTTCACAAGACCAGGATCAACAGCACGCTCGAAACGGCCAAATTTGGTCACCAATCCGACTTGACCCTGGTTAACAGGAGTGAAGGGGTTAGGGCAGCAGAAACAGCAAGGTATAGCTCCCAAGGTACCAATGATCTCGCCTAGTCCGTGTACTGGATAGTGAGTTAGTATTAATCTGGATACTATTACTAGCCCTCTATAAACTTACTGAAGCCAGAGTACCAGCTATGGGCAGCAGGGTTTTCTTCGTCAGGTAGAAGTACCTGCGCGTATCTAGGTTGCAAATCATCTAGCCGAGCAGGCTGAACATTGATGAGATCATGGTGAGGACGAAAACCAACGCCAGAGGCTTCAGGGCCACTTTGTTGTTGCTGTTCAAGCTGGGTCTCTGGGGCCTTGCCATTCGCCGCGGTCTGCACATGCGGTGTGGTAGCTTCAGACATTGTAGAGGTAGTTTGGAGAACTGCGTGACTTTAGTTTAGATGGCTTGATAGTAGGTATATCGCAAGATATGTTGATAATGACAACGAGCGTGTTGCAGCCGGGAAGCTTCTCCTCTTTTATGTTACCTTTGATAATGTAAGAAGCCGAAGAAGCTTAAGCTAACCATGCACGTGATTATCTTAAGCTTGCGCCCCGCTTTAATCCGCCCAAATTCGGCTTGGCGCGCTTACATAAGATCGACCGCAGCAACAGCCCCTAAACAGGAAGCTATCCAGAACATTTACATCGGAAACGAAAAAGCCGATTAGCTGGCTCATCGTATCCATGTTCGATGGCAGTGCAGAGCTTCTGTTCCATCGCCAGCGCCCGATGACCCCCTCATCGTCTTACCTTCCTCTAGCAGCCAGTGGGATCACCAGATTCTCCACCTGGTGAGGAGAAAAACGCTTCACTCCGCTCCACCATGCTCTTCAAAGGGATCATAGGATAGCTCGGGGCTGAGCAGTTGGAGCCGGTCAGGGAGGAACTATCGATTAAATTAACAGGGGCCAATAGAGTGCTGCCCTGTAAGCTCACCTACGAGAGGAAGACCAAGCAATGCGAAGCCACCTGATAGGACCAAAGCTGGCGATGTTTTGAGCATTTCATCAGCCATCAGCCATCAACGTCTTGGGCTAATGTTAATGACTTTGTCAAGCGAAAGAGGAGATATTTCGTATAACTCTGCTGAGACCAATACGATCGACGCTTGATTTCGACAGACTGGAAACTGATGCATCCTTCGCTCCGTCTCCATTGATGTGGCACTATAATATAACCCAGACTAATAATAAATCCTTCGTGGGTATTCACAATCGTCCCAAGTCGTCCTGACGCAGCCTGGGCTTCACTTTCCCCCTAATTTCCTCTTCTCTTCAAGTTCAAGGGCGAAGATTGGGCCAAGCCTGATATCACGTGAATGGCGGCTCAAAACAAGCGTAGCCGCAAAGCCGAACTAGGTAAGCCAGTGATTCCATCATTTCCCTCAGAGACTGTCAAAGAGGGTCCAGTGAGGTTTTCAAGGCGAGGCTGTTCAGATGATAGCTGTATCCACTGGCCATAGCCACTGTTTCGAGAAAACAAGGCAGAGTTTATGAATTTTACTCGGGGTCGCGAGAGCCCAGGGAAAGCCCTGCCAGCTTTTTCAGGCTTGAATTGTGTTCCTTTTCAACTCAAATATTTAGAAGATGAAGTGTAGGAAGAAATAATTATATATTTAGGAGATCGAACTTAGCTAACGTGGCTATATATGACTTGATATTCCGTACGTACAGTCTCAATAGGCAACAACAGGAGAGAGTCCAAGCGTCTTGGGTGGAGCCACGCACATGCAAAAAAAATAAGTGGCGATGTATACATTTGTTGTGAAAATAGCAGGCCAATATACCTATTCCTTAATCAAATGAAGTTACATGAAGTTCATAAGTAGAGTACAGACAGAGAAGCAGTTGCTATCTGATGAGGAAATACGAGTAGCTCGATTTGATATAACTCACGGAGGTTAGGAAGGAGGGGAGGATAGGAAGGAGGGGAGGATAGGAAATATTATGAAGAGAGGGTAGCTTAGTATATAAACACACAAAGGGAAGATAATAAAAGAGAAGGCAAAACAACTTTTCCCAGCCATGAAAATCAGAGAGTTCAAAAGGACAGAACAAAGTCATCAAACTTAGACTAAGCAAGCTTGTGCCCGTCTAATGGGATATCTTAGTGTAAAAAAAATGAGCACCGAAAAGTGTATCGAAAAGGTACTAGGCTAACTGGAAGCTTTAGTAGCGCCATTGCCATTTTCCTGTGCCTTCTGCTGAGGTGGAATAATCAAGTTGCTCAGCCAAAGCAAGTACTGAGATGTGACCATCAACCCAGTAGAGACGGCAGCCTTGCCCTGGGACACTATCGGGCTGCTACCCTGAGCAAGCTTATACTCTGAGTCGTAGGTAGATCGAACGTATTTGGTGCCATCCTCAGCGACGCGGTAGTAGCTCTGAACGGTTCCCCTGACGTCCTCAGTAGCCTTGACAAGTTTTGGGTAAGTGTTGTCAACCTGGTTCAGGCCTTCGTTGCCCAAGTGGTCTGCCTTCTCGACATACGGAGCCACGTAGCCGTATGGCTTAGCAAAGTAAGGGAAGTATGGCTGGAGTTGGGCGATGCTCTTGTCGGCGTACTCGATAGACTTTTGGCCGTAGGAGGATTTCTTGAGAGCCTCGAGAGAGTCGGCGATGAAGGGATACGAGATAAGGTGCTATCTGCATGTTAGCTAGGGTTTCATTATCAATATGTAAACTTATTCGATGGACTTACAGAGAGGAATTGGGAGGAAGGCTTGGTGCCGTTAGCGTCTGCTTGTTCACCCATTTTTTTAGGAGTAGTTGGCGAAGCTAGGAGTGCGTTAGTAGGAGCACGTACAAACGGACGGATGAATCAACACATACTTGAGATTGCGGATGATAGATTTAAAAGATGATGTGGGATATCAGCTCGAACGGACAAAGATGATGGTGATGTCTGTGTGATGTGATGTTGGAAGAAGCTAGGAAGCGGGAGAGGGAGCTTTATTTATCTGGCCATCGACTGTCGACTCACCAGGACAAACGTATCTACTTCACAGCAGGCTTGCAAGCCAGCGAATCAACCGCGAGAAACGCCAGGGTGCTCCCTCTTCTGCCCCTTCTAGATGCGTTCTTTCACATGTGAAAGTGGCCAGGTACCTTAACTGTGGTCGCGCTGCAGAGGTAGCTGTACATGCATCTACGCCTTCGAGATGCGCCAGCCAAAAGTACCAGTACAACATCCCAGCCCTCTCGCCAAGAAAAGGACTTCTGGCATGTGAAAGTGCGAGTTTTTTCATCCTTACTTGGCTAAGTTAACTATCTTATCAAACAGATAGAAAACAAACACAAAACATAGGGAGAGACAGAAAGACGATGAGATATGTCCGGTCGCCACTGAAAGGACCGAACGAGGCGAACCACTAGGTCCCTGGCTGCGCTTCACAAGGTAATTACCGTGGCATAGCCGCTCGCCGTCATTTCTTCGCATCAGGCGATGTCCGGGAACTCGCGGATGGGACAAGATGGCAGCTGAATGAGTCTATCACACACAGTTTTAAGGGGATCCCGTCTCGGGCCGCCCTGTGGTGTTGGTTGATAACAGTACGCTATTGATGTCTGATAGGCGGCTGACAGGCATCGGTTTACCTGTGCATGGGATCTGCTGTGCATGAATGAAGCACTGGATAAAACACGGCGAAGGGGCACGGGTAACTACTGGCTATAGATACATGGCATTCGCCTATCATCAAGCTGCTAGACCGCCAGATCCGTTACGGATTTGCTGGCCTGCCTGTCTCGTCTCACTTTTCGCGGGTGGAGAGTGGCCGAGGGACAGGGCGATGGAAGCTTGTAATAATAATAATAGAAATCAAGCTATGTCTAGGGATGCAGACTTGCCAGTCTACTGGTCCGATTGGGTGCGCCAAACTTGCTTCTTATCCTCCTATATTTCCCGACTCGCATCTAGAAGATGGGCCATGAAACGGTGGGAGCATGGATGTTGGCTGTCTCTTCTCCCTCGAGTCTCGCCCTGTTGATCCTGGTTCAAGTCATTATCTCTCCGTGGGCTCTCCCTTTATCATATCTGGATGATAAGATAGGTATATACTTCGTACAGTCAACTACCCCTACCTAGATAGCTTTGTTAATACTGGCTTGAGGCTATGACTAGTTTAGCTATCAGCTCGGATGCAGCCGAGATGGAGCCATATTAAGGACCGAAAGAGACTTCATAGCTTAGCAGCTACCCTATCGGCATGTGAAGAGGGTGTACTCTGTTATACATTTGGTAGGCGTGCCCTATACATACATAGACGGAAGATCGGCTCGTGATATTTCTACATGATTCAGGCCGTTTCTTCGATTTAGACGCGCGGTGGTGGCACCACATCGCATGTGACTGTGTAGCACCTTACCATGAGATAATGACGTCTCTTTTTTTCCCTCACTCTCTCTTACTTGTATAAAAAGGATATAGACACGGGACGAATCGGAATATTTCTCAAGTGTCATTGTTATTGTTTTGTTTTTTGCTAAACAACCGACATCTTATCATTCTGATAGATTGTCTGCTCTGCATTGGATGTCCATTTTTAACTTGGTATCTATGCATGAGGTGAGAAATAGCATTCATCATAAACTAGAACCGTCCTAGCTCAGAAGAGGGAAAATGCTTGGGAGATAAAGTGACAAAAAGGGGGCCATTAAACGTTTTATTTAGAATCCTACAAGTGTTTAAGGTTAGTATACCTGATCTTCAGCCCAAGTTCGGTAGGATTCAAGAAACATACTTAGAGGGGTGAAGAACCATCGGTTCTTTCCGCTGGTGTATCGCTCCTCCAAAGCCTTCTTGATGGTCTTCTTGGCCTCCTCCCGCTGACTGACTTCCTTGAAAGTATCGTTGGTGACGGCACCCTTGAGGCCCTCGAGCTCAAGAGTGTAACGGGTTGGCATGAGGTGGTTGTAGTTAACGGTCTTGATGAATGGCTTAACCTTGCTCCTCTTCTCGGCCTTCTTGGTGCCCATTCGTCGGGTGATCTTCGATGGGTATCTCTCGATGCCGACAACGAGGGCGTAAGGGAAGGGGTGGGCTTTGGAGCCGGCGTCGTATGGCTGGACAATGACGACCTATCGTTGAAAAATACTGGTCAGTCGGACTACTTTATTGTATGATTTGTGCGATTGTTGCGCTGGGCTCAATATTATCCTCCTCTTCCTGGATGGTAATTTGACGGTCCTGGGCACAATCATCGTCGCAGGCTATCCGGATGCAGATATTATCTCCCTTTGATGTTGGCGGTGCATTGAAGGGGGTTGAAAACTTGATCGTGTGCCTGACTGCTCGCTATCGCAAAATCCATCCCCCAGAAACCACCATTCCTGTCTAAGATCCTCGCGCCAATAGTCCAATAGGCGCGACTGAAGTTGCAAAGGAAACACTCGTCACCGTACCTTCTTTCCGGCATATCGGCCTCTGGTGATGATGGCCACACGGCCCACTTTCATGACTGTTTCGCACACATTGTCAGTGTTGTTCGAGAGATAAAAGCTCGTCGATGAGCATTGCGGCAGATAGAAACGACTTTAGCGTAACATACACTTCATTTTCCAGGAGTTCCGACGAACGTGGGCTTGTCGAGAGAAAAAAAGTGGTTGTCGAGAGAGTTGGTGATGTCGGTCTTCGTCTTCGTCCTTTTTTTTTCGTAAACAAGTTCGACTTTTGGTGCGATGTTTCTGTTCGTTGTGTGCGGTCTCATGATTGGCCCGCTTACCGGAAGCGCCGCTAGTCCTAAAGCAGCATATTTATCCGTCGTCGGATTAACCTCCAGCGGAGCTTTCTACTTTGGGCTTAGCGGTCTGTCATGCCAAGCGCTGCCGCTCCGGTAACCGCGAGGATCCTTGTTTGTTTACCTTTCTTGTTGTTGACGGCAACAGCTTTTTGCTACCTTTGGCGCCTTGAAAAAAAGCGACATCTCCACCCGTCTTTTGTGCAAGGTTGTCTCGCCTTCTTCCTCTTCTTCATTTCCCATCATCCTACATACGGAGTACATTTGGTGTCTCGGGCACAGTATTCGACTTGTCTGGACAGACGAATATCTCACCCCATCATCACCACTTACGGTTCTGCTTTGCTTACGATACCCTGTTTTGCCCTTTTTCCAGCTGTCTAGGTCTAAGAGATATGGTACATTGAGTGCCATACTTATTCCCAAGATATTTTTTTTATGTTTATATTGTTTCCCTTTCCCTTGAACGAACGTTACGATTAAAGTGATCACGATCCATCATGCAACCCAACGACAGAGAAGAGAATCGAGACCGAGAGCTGGTCCTCAGACACCATCACACTTCTTCAGAGTCCCGGAGTCTGATCCCAATGTACGTCATCAAGCTTGCCACATTTCAATGGCGCTGTTACTCTTGCAGAGAGAGATTTAGATGGCTAACTATGTATTGTGAATGGCAGGTGGGACAGTGCAGACCCGAAAAGAGCTCCTCCTCCTCTACCTCTCAACCCAGGTGGCCCTAACAGTCCGGTAACTCGACCCAATGCGTCTGCCACGGTACAAGCTGCGGCTGCTGCACTCGCAGAAAAAAGCCAGGAAACCACCCCAAGTTCATATACGGTCAATCCTATGCCATTGAAGCCACCATCCCCTGAAAAGTCCTTGATAAAGGGTCAATATCATAAGCGGATGCAGTCATTGCAGAACGCGACAAACAGCAACGAGTTTGCGGCTTACCTTGAGCGTCGCTCTTCCCCTGACAAATACAGACGCAATAGTGTATTTGATCGAGATGACAGGAGCAACGACACCACTCCTACTCGAGGAGGCGCATCTGATACCCCTACTCCAAACCATGAATCACCAACACAGGCACGAATTTTAAATAGGTACCTTACCAAGCCTATTCTCGGAGAAAATACGCCTCCGTCGGCTACGATGTTGGCATTGCGGGATATGCAGATTCCAATGGATTTGGCCATGCCCGCCGAGGCAACCCCAAGCAAACCCGAGAAAACTACAAGGATGCCGGAAAGTTTTGATGCTCTATCAGCTCAAATTATCAGCCTGACCAAGATTGCTACGTCCCTACAGCAAGAAATGAGCCAGCTAAGTCGCCGAAGTAAAGACAATGCTACCGACTTGATCAGCCTCAAAGCTGCAACAAACGCTAGGGATGAAGATATCCGCAAAAGTCTCAAAGATTTACTGCCAACCTTTCGTCCAAAATCTTGATCCAGAGCCTCACACGACTACGCCTAGAGGAACACCTTACATACACCCAGCGACAGGAGGTTTTATGCTTGGTGACAGTAAGCCACATGAATCATCTCCAAGCTCACGCAAAAGTTTTTCGGGTGCTAGAATGTCGAGCCCGGGTAGCTTTGCAGCAGCTTTGGAGAGAGACCTTGCAACCTCTCCCGGCCCTATATCCGACGGCTCTGCTAGCATCGCGCTGTTAGAGAAGGTGTTGCGTGAAATGGCTACAAAAGAAGGCCAGGAGAAACTCTTGACACTCATGGAAGATGTACAAGCCCGTCCAACCGAAAAGGACAATGCCATGACCACTATGCTCTCGGAAATTCTTAATCTTGTGAAGGAGAACTCTGGAAGCCGTGCATTAATCCGTTCAAGAGGGGATATGGGCAACCAACTCTTTGGTGACAAGCCTCAAACCCCCGACTTTGGCCAGGGCACTCGATCCGGTCCTATGGGTCCGAACGCATCTCCAACTCCTGTGCGCAGCAGCTCGGATTCCAACATCAATTCGTCATTACAACTATCGAATCCACTGGCAGACGACTTGATGGCTATGCTTAAGCGCGTTAAGCAGAGCGTTGCGGAAGGTGGTGGCTTAACCAGTGAAGTCAAAGCACTTGTCCGCGAACTTCGTGGTGAGGTATTGGGCATGGGTCGAGACATCGCACGTAAACTGGAAGAAGCCCAAACAACCAGATCAATTGAAGACAAAGAGCCTTCAGGCCCTGGAAAGGAAGAAATTGAACAGATTGTCACTGGTGCCTTGGTCGATCTGCGACAACAGATGGACCATATTATCGAGGAGAATGCGCGAAACTCCGCATCGACAGCTGTAGCACGCCCAATTCCTGACAGCCAAGAGATATATGCTGTTGTTAAGAGGGCTCTTCATGAAATACCTCTCCCCCAACCGCAACTTCCTCCTCCTCAAGAGCATGAGCCTGGTATCCAAAGAGACGAAATTCTAGAGACTGTCAGAGAGGCTTGGGAGACATACAAGCCGGAAATCGAGCTTCAAAATTTCGGACTTGAAAGGGAGGAGATATTGGAATGCCTCTCCGAAGGACTAAAGGCCTACCAACCACAAAATGAACCAATTGACCCGGATATGGTCTATCAACAGGTCCTTGATGCCGTTCACACTGAGCTAAAGAGTTTCGATCCTCCTCGAATTGAGCCTGACATTTCGAGCATTCGTGATGCTGTTGTTAATGCAGTTCAGGAATGTCTGAAAGACATTGAATGGCCAGCTCCACAGATAATTGAGAGGGAGGACTCCCTTAAACGAGAGGACATCCTGAGTGCGGTGCAGGAGGGACTTACGTTCCAGGAGACATTGAAGCGTGATGATGTCTTGAGCGCAGTGCACGAAGGCCTTGCATTCCAAGAACCACTCAAACGGGATGATGTCTTTGCCGCTGTACAGGACGGCCTATCCCATCAGGAAACTCTCAAGCGAGACGATATCTTGAGCGCAGTGCACGAAGGCCTTGCATTCCAAGAACCGCTCAAACGGGATGATGTCTTTGCCGCTGTACAAGAAGGCCTATCCCACCAGGAAACTCTTAAGCGGGACGATGTCATTAATGCAGTGCAAGAAGGGTTCGCTTTCCAGGAGCCACTCAAGAAGGACGACGTTTTCGGAGCTGTCCAAGAGGGATTGTCATCTCTGCCGGAACCTCTTAAAAGGGAAGAAGTTCTTGATGCACTGCAAGAAGCTCTAGCAATTCAGGAGCCTATAAAGAGGGACGATGTGTTGAGCGCTGTTGTGGAAGGCCTAGCGACCCAAGAGTCAATTAAACGCGATGATATCTTGAGTGCGGTGCAAGAAGGTCTTGCAAACCAGGAGGTGCAGCCAAGAGAAATCGAAATTAATCGCGATGATGTTTTTGAGGCATTGCGACTCAGTCTTGAGGATGCCTCTGGTGCTCTAACTAGCAATCTTGGTGAACAGCTCATCGAACACTTGCACGGCATGATCCTGGAAATGAAGGATGAGTTCAAGGAATATTCCGCTGCGAACGGCAGGGACACAGAGCAAGTTCTTGACGCAACCAAAGATGGCTTTGAGGTTCTTCGTGGCCAAATTGAATCTTACGTTGATCGTACGGCGGAATCTACTGGCAAGGACGAAATCATTGATACGGTCAAGGATGGATTCCGTTTACTTCAATCTGACGTTGAAAAATGTATTAGGGAGTCTACCGAGAGAAACCCTTCCGATACCGTGGAATTACTAGATGCCATGGAGAAAGAGTTCGAACATCTTCGCCAGACTCTCAGCAGCTTACTTATTCGATCAAACACCGCTTCTGAGAAGGATGAGATCCTCGATGCTATCCGAGAAATCAGCGAAAGCGATGCATTGAAGAAGAGCGCTAGTAATTCCGAGGATAAGGAGGAATTACTCAATGCAATTCGCGGGATCGGTGATGGCGAATCGCTGAAGAAAAGCAACTCAGAATTGGCCGATACCATAAAGCAAGAGCTTGAGCACCTACGCCAGACTATTTCTATGGCTATAGTTAAGCCTGAATCTTCCCTTGATAAGGATGAACTCTTGTCCGCATTTAGGGAGCACCTCCAGGCAGCGTTTGAAGAGCACAATGAACGCAAGGATGGGAACGAGAGTATTGTGTCAAACACCAATGAACTTCTCGATGCTTTCCATGATGGAGTAGAACAACTGCGAGCCGAAATGGATAAACTCCACGAAAGGCCAATCGAGCCCAGCGTTGACAAGGAACTCTTGGAGAGCCTTCGAGACGAAGTCGCCGGGCTCAAGGCGGGTATGGATCGTTTAATTGAGTCCCAAAAGGAAGTGGAGGAAGCAAACACCACAAGAGGAGGAGAGATCATGCTCGCCAGCGATTCTTCTATTGGGGGGAGACATTGATGGCCTAAAAGCCCTCGTCACCCAGCTTCAAACGAAAGTGGAAGGCATTGATATCAATCCGGTTGTTCCTGAAAGAGAAGAGGATCCAGACATGGTAAAGAAGAACGACTTGGTCGAGGTTCTCGAGGCCATAAAGGAAGTACATGGATCAGTTAACGAAGTCGCCGCCAACAATGCTGCCCGGGAGGCCCCAGAAAGAGAGATTGACCCGGATGCTCTGAGCAAAGATGACATCACTAAAGTCCTCGAGGCCATCAAGGAAGTGCATGGCTCGGTTCACGAAGTGGCCGCTAGTAACAGCGCTACCCGTGAGGCTCCAGCGGAAGGCGCGCCTTCGGCCAGCAAAGATGAGATTGAGGCTCTCCAGACACTCTTGCAGGGAATGAAAACTCAGTTGGATGAAATCACCCCTTCCACAAGTGCGACTTGGGTCACAGCCGAGAAGGTCGAAGCGTTGGAAACATTGGCCAAGGAGACTAAGGAGACAATGAGTGTCTTCGCTACTCACATTGACATTGAGGGCCCAACTAAGGAGGATATTACGAACTTGGAGGGTATTATGAAGGATGTCTGGGTGGCTGTCGAAGATATCAAGACCGCTCAGAACCCTGAAAAAGAGGAGCCGGAGGAGGATCCCGAAAAGGTAGTGAAGGGAGATGTAAAGAACCTTGAGACACTGCTATTTGAACTGAAGGCCCAGATCGAGGAACTTGTCCTACCAGATGTCAATACCTTACCTACCAAGGAGGAGATCACCAACCTCGCTAACACCGTCAATGAATTCAAAGAGAAGATGGACGCTGAAAACGAGCTCACGGCCCAAGCGTTCGAAGCACGAAAGGTGGAGCATGGTGGCCTCGCGGAGAAGATTGAGGAAGCGAAGCTTTTTATTGTTGATTTCCGCGAAGACTTCAAAACCAAGCTCACTGAGAGTGATGGCACGCTGGGTGATGTGAAAACAATTCTCGAGTGTCTCAATGACTCAGCAGAATCTTTTGCGAAGGCTGATAGCATCAAGGAGCTTTCAGAGCTCGTCAAACGCGAATCCGAACGGTCCCACGGAGACCATGAGGCCTCGAAGGTTGAAGCGACAGAACGAGATACCGCTTTGCTTGAAAAAATTGAGGAGCATCGGAATGGCCTAAGAGCAGATATTGAGGCGGAGATCGACAAGAAATTCCAAGAGATCATTACCAAGTATGAAGACGCACAGCTCCTTGTGGACTCCAAATTTACGGCCGCTGAAGAGCGAGATGCCCAAGGCCTTGAAGCGATGACGACTACGAAAGCCGTTGCCGAAGACCTCAAGCTGGTTATTGGAGGAATGGGTCAGAGCTTAACGGAAGCCTGCGAAAAAATGAATGACGATGCAAAAACCTTCTTTGGTAGAGTTGATGAGTCTTTTGAGAGGTTCGATAAACTACACGAAGATATACAGTCATTCACCGGACAAGTTGATGAAAATTTCGGGAAGATCGAGAACGTACGTGAGGACATGAAAGCCTTCACCGGGCGTGTTGATGATTCGTTTGGCAAGGTAGATAATCTACATGAGGACATGAAAGCTTTCTCTGGCCGTGTTGACGAGTCTTTCGGCAAAGTCGACAATTTGCATGAGGATATGAAAGCCTTCTCTGGACGAGTTGACGAGTCTTTCAGCAAGGTTGACAACTTGCATGAGGACATAAAAGCCTTCACTGGACGGGCTGACGAGTCTTTTGGTAAGGTAGACAACTTGCATGAAGATGTGAAAGCATTCTCTGGACGAGTTGATGAGTCCTTTGGCAAGGTAGATAACCTACATGAGGACATGAAAGCATTCTCTGGCCGAGTCGACGAATCCTTTGGAAAGATAGACAACTTACATGAAGATGTCAAAACCTTCTTTGGCCGTGTTGACGACTCCTTCGGCAAGGTTGACAAGATGCAAGAAGATGTTATGCTGCAAAATGAGGATATGAAAGCTCAATTCGATAAAGCAGTTGCAGCTACCGACCGCATTGAAAGCCAAATTTCCCAGACACACCCTGAGCTCCTTTCCTCTATTAAGGAGATTCTCGCTGTTGTTGGTCAGCATTACGAGCATTCACAGCAGTCCAGTAAAGACTTAAAGACGGACCTCTGCGCTTTACCTAACTCCATCACACCCCTTCTACCGGCCCTTCTCCCCCCTCCTCCAGAAGTCAAGGAACCCCAATTTGAAAAATACGACGACACCTTGATGCATGAAAAACTTGATACCATCATCTCGCATTCCTCCAACACAGACAGCTCCACTGCTCAAATGGAAAAGTTAAACGCGCTGCAAGAACAGCTCAATGCAACTGCCCGCGAGGTTAGTGAAATGATGGCATCCCAATCCAAAAAGACCATTCAGGATTACGAAGATAAGAAGGAGGAGGCCATGGAGGCAGCCCTTGCCCTTGAGAGACGGCTTGCTCAAAAAGAATGCGTGGAGGCCGAAGTTTCTGCTCTAAAAGAGGAGAAGGAGAGACTCCTTCAAAATATCCGGGAGCTTAGGGAAGAAGAAAGCGAGCTTTCACGAAACAGGATCAAACTAGCCAAGGAGGTTGCTGGAATGGAGACTGCTTTGCGTATCCGCCAGGAGGAAGTCCACTTGATGGAAGATCGTGCGGAAGACCTCGAGAGAAGAATTGTAGAGGGTGTTTTGGACCATGCTCGAAGTCAGCTCGTTAGCCGTCATTCAGGCTCTGACCGCATGAGTCTAAAACGTGTACCAAGCACGGCCAGCACCACCAAGGGCGGCAGTATTCTTGGGAGCAGTGTTGGAATGGCTCTGAATCGACGGACCAACAAACGAAAGAATGGGTCAACAGTGCAAAATGGAAAGCATGAGCGCCGTATTCTCAGTCTCAGCAATGTTTCTGGCAACCGCGGAAATTCGGACCGGGTGTCTGTACCATATGGTGGCTCCAACAATGGTCTAGCCAGCCTGAAGCGTAGTCATTCAGTCAAGACGAACCAAGGCTACCGACGACAGTCATGCGATACCCGGCTTTTTAGTTCTAACAAGGAGAACGAATCCTTCCGCGAAGAAGAGGAGAGCATGAGCGAGGGTGAAAGTGATGCAGGAACTGAGAGAAGAACAAGCTACACAGGTACATATGCCGATAGCGTTTCTTATATCACAGGAAGCACCGTATCTCAAAATCGTAGTGCAAGTTACTGCTCTACTAACGTTGATGGTTCAGTTGCAGCAGGGAGCGAGTCGTGGCAGGAGCCAAGCGAATTGAGCCATGGCACCAATGACGATCAGTCTGAGGTAGCTGACAGGGCAGACACAGAGGAGCATAGCTCCAGCGAACTCGAATCCGAAGGAAGTGAAGATGAAGAAGAAGATGACGAGCCCACCTTACATGCCGTAGAGGCAAAGGAAGGTGATATGGTACTCTACCATCAGCCCAGCGACAGCGGTGTCGGTATGACAACCGACTAAACGATCGCGAGTCATCCTGTTGGACATGAATACTACTTATCGGATGAACAATTGATTCCCGGCGTGTACCCCTTGGCGAGTTATGGAGTGTTTTAAGGTATCGGTTCTTGGATGCTTGCTTGATGGAAGATATATTTTCCTTTGTATTTTCTTTGTTTTCTCTCTTTTGCCTTTTTTTTCTTGTAGTTAATGATGTTCGGTTAGAAGCCAATTTCCTTGTTATGAAAGAGTTTATAATTTATTATGTTTTGTCTTCAAATTATCGCAATAGTTTCCCTAGTAGATTGTACGGAGCTGGTGTATGAGATAGCGATGTCGTCTCGAATTCCTAATTCGGACATGCTAACACTCACGTGAGTGACGAATGCGTTGGGGTTCACGTGAGGACTAACCCTAAAATAGACTAGCGACTCCCAACGGGCCAAGGCGGTAAGCCCACATTTGGTCATGCCGAGGCTGGCAGGAAAGTAAAGTAGGCCCGCGCGGGCGCATGGTCCAACACGAGGCGCGGTCAGGCACGCGAGTCATCTTTCTTTTTTAACGACATCCCTCATGCTTGCACATCCTCCTGATCTCTCTGTATATATCCTTACCTAAGACCTTGCTGGCTGACTGGCCCTATATAAAACATTACCTCAGGTCCCGGCCTTCTACTCATCCGTAACAGGGAAGGGAGTGAATTGCAGGGGCGGTAGGAAGCAAGGCAGACCCTCTATTAACGGCACCTCCCAGCTGCAGGCTCTTTCAGCTATTAATATAATTATCTACCTTCATCACCAACAACTATGCTGGATCCTATACCGCTTCCCCCGCGATGGCTTCAAGATTTGGTTACGCCGATCGCACAGAGTTGGTCCCTGCCGACGCTGCCATACCACATACATGAAGTCATCCTCTCATTCGCCCTGTACCAGTTCATCCAGTCCATCGTCGCACCCAGGCTCTCGACGTGGCTCTTCCCAAAGCTTTATCCTAATTTCTCTAAGCGCACGAAGCTCGGCTGGGATATCCATGTCGTCTCCCTCACGCAAAGTACCCTCATCTCCGTCTTGGCGCTGTGGGTGATATTTTACGACGAGGAGAGGAAGAACATGACACCGGTTGAGCGAGTGTATGGATATTCTGGAGCCTGTGGCTTGATTCAGGCCATGGCTACAGGCTATTTCCTGTGGGATCTGATCATCAGCGTCAGACATGTCAGCGTGTTTGGCGTCGGGATGCTGTTCCACGCGATCAGTGCCGTGTTGGTGTATTGTTTAGGATACGTGAGTTGCTCCGCCCTTACATCGCGGTCGCCATCTATATGGAGGTCGTTCTTCTATTCCAAGATTCTAATATAAAGTAACTAGAGGCCATTTGTCAATTACTATGCGCCAACCTTCATCCTTTATGAGCTCTCCACTCCATTCCTGAACTTCCACTGGTTCTTTGACAAACTGAATATGACTGGATCCCGTGCCCAGTGGTACAATGGAATGGCTCTTCTCTCGGTCTTTTTCTCTTGTCGTCTCATCTGGGGCTCATGGAACTCCTTTTATGTCTTCTATGACATCTACAAGGCCCTCTATATATCCGATAGATCCGTTCCCGTTAATAGTACCGACTTTTACTCCTTAGTGTTCAGCACTCGGAATTCATCTATGTGTCTAGACGACCGCTGTATCAAGGCAAATGCAGAGGTCTCTCAGTTTGCGGACTTCTCCGCCCCCGGTTTTCCACTATGGCTTGCATTTATATACCTTGCTAGCAATACCGTTCTCAACACCCTTAACTGGTACTGGTTCTCAAAGATGATAGATGCAGTTCTCAAGCGTTTCAGAGGCGAGGACTTGCCGTCGGCAGAGAAGATTGCCCCTCCAGAATCCATTGAAGGGGACGCAAATCCGATCATCCTTGAAGCTGCTTCCACCCTTGAAAAGGAAGAAGCTACCTTTACCACGGGGACCTTAGACGCTGAGTCAGAGGTCTCTAACAACACTACACAGTCTACCCCAATGAACGGCGGATCTGGCGCTCGAAGACGGAAGGCATAGATGGATAGGTACCGTTGATTTACTTCTTTTTCTTTTCTCTATCCCGGATTCTCTTTGTTGGTTGCATGATTCATGAATGCATCTCGCAGTAATTTCTTTTGCCATCCTATCATAGCGTCGATTGGTTTGTATCCTTCCTTTCACTACCCATATGGTTTAGCTTTCACTTTCGTTTCCTCGGCCTGGATGTGTTCCTCGCTCACATGAGGTGAATGATAAATGATCGAGTCTGTAGATGATTTCCGTGCATAAACTTATTTGTTCTGTTTTTTTCCCCATGCCCATAGCGCTGCTGATGCGCTCTCCCACTGTGTCCGGTTATTTTTATTTATTGTCTTTGCCGACATGAACTAATTCTTATCTTTATACTATCAATATTATTATGAGCAATGAAAATATTAATAACATTACTTAACTTTAGTTGCCAGCTCAAGGATGGAAGTTGAGTGCATCTTACGTTTATTGGTCGGCGAAGGTATCATACAACAGATATAGCAGAAAATAAGGCTACAGGCAAAAATGACCCAGAAGACTATCATCTTGCCGCACGGGGCGGCTTTGCGAGCATATACCTGACAGATTCTCTTGCAACGGGTGTATCCCATGCACTGCCTTCACCACCGCGTCTGAACTCCATACCCCTCTCACCTTGTCCAGGCCGAGGTGTTTCCCCAAGGACAGTCTCCAAATCTCGTTTCTGGCTGTTTATCCACCGTTTCATGAAGTTTGCTGGGTCTTTGCTCATTGCGGTATAAAAGGAGTGTTTTGCTTTTGAGTGGTGTAAGGCCTGGACCGCGAGAGCTACCTGGTCGTCAAGGCTGGATACATGGCGGAGCATAGCGGGAAAATCAGGGGAGTTGGTAAGAGAGATAAGTTTGGCGCGTAGCGGATCATCAATTGCGACGCGGATATCGTAGACTGTGGGCTTTGGGTCCTTCTGGAACTCTGGGTCGACACGGATGGTGTATGGTAGCCTAATAGGCTCAAGTGTGGCGGTGTGTGTTGCAGTGCTTTCCGGGATGGCAGGGAAATACATCTTCTCACAGCCAAATATCTAAAGATATAAAAAATAGGTTTTGTTAGTGTCCTACATTTGGTTAAATACAATTACGAAGAATCCCAACTTACGGCTCTCAAACGGTCATCGCATTGAATCGTGCGCTTTTCCTCATTTTCTTGCAGACCCATCGCTTTGACGTATTCCCATATTCCAGCCACGATGCCAGCACGTGTGTCTTTATCCACGTCAAGAATGGCAGCAAGCTCTCTACTCAACTGAAACCGCTCGGGCGTCTCATCTCGAATGAGATTAATGGTCACGTTCAGGTTGACTTCTGCGGCCCGGGAGAATTCAAGGGTATCAAAATCGGCACTTGGAGGCATGCTTGCAGCGTTGACCGGTACATCAGGTTTATTCCAGGTTATTGTG
>NW_003345201.1:3465415-3481133 GCF_000150975.2 Nannizzia gypsea CBS 118893
CAAATCTGCGACCCCGTTTTCGGTTGGCTTGTCAAAGTCGATAGTTATAGCCTTGAAAAATTGAGATAGCCTTTTCCGCTGTGGTGTCGGCTTGTTTGGCTTTGTGTTTGAAGAGTTCTCCTCCATCGCATCAGGCTCACCTCCCCGGTTTTCGGTTTCCCCTTCCTCGTCACTCTCGTCTGATACAGTTGGGTCGGCCTCATCATCAAGCAATCGCCCTTCAATTTTCACCCTGTATCGTCCTGCGCCCAATTTCGTTCCCATCGCTCCGTCTGAATTGGAGGAATCCTGTTGTTGTTGTTGTTGTTGCCATGGCTGACTCTCGACTGTGTTGGATATCCATATTCTCATTGTCCGGTACCTTTTCGTATTTTTATTAACAGAATCGTAAATATCAAGTCTCTTCCGGATCATAGACGCGTCCAGTCGTTTCTCGACCTCTCGGAGTCGCTTATAATGTTGCGCCACGTCCCCAATCACGATATCTTCCACATTGTCTGGTAGGTTTTTATCCGTCGGCTTTCGACTTCGCCTTACAGCGGCTTCAACTGGGTTCGACGCATGGCGCTGGCTAAGAATCTGCTGGTTTGGCATGGCTTGCGGTGCGTGTTGCGGCATTGGCATACCTACTGTGTTCAAATTAGAAATCTCTGGTAACGGAAAACTTGAATATAACAGGTTCAAGTTGACACGAGCAAGGATTGTTATATTAATAAGAAGTATGTAAGACACTCACCAGGGACAGGACCGTGTCTGCGTGGCGTGGCTGGAGATCGGTAAGCGGCCTGTTGTGGATAGCCACGATAATTGGGCTGTTGCATGGGAGCATTCATCTTGGCGGTCAGTCAAGAGTCGCCAATATAAACGGCCTAGTAAAGGCAGTCGCGACCAGTAGTAGCGGGCCGGATTTGATAAGATGTGTTGGCTTTGGTGGATGCTGGGAGGTAAACGAGCCGCGCATATCGTGATGGAGCAAAAGTTGTAAGGATCACGAACAACGCTCGTTCTTTTTTTTTTTTTTGCTTTGTCACGTCACGTGGTGAGGCTACTTTTCTTTGGCGCGTACAAAGGGGAAACTTTGGATACAGATTTACTACTACGAACCAGACGAGAAGGCTCCATATGAAGATGTAAAGTCGACCAGTTGACTGCTCTCTATATGAATATGACGCTGTGTTGGGGTGAGGTAGCTAAAGGGACCAAATGGCTTCAGGCTTACAGAAATTGTGCCACAGAAAAGGGGAAATAGTCACACCTCAATATCGAGCGTCTCTTCACGAATCAAAGGGCTACTCTAGTAAAGAAGCTTTGTTAGTGTACAACAGGTCGACCACTGTGCTAAGCCGATCGATGGTCTCCAGAGCAGCATCGTATCCTTTGTCTCTTTCTGCCTCGTCGAAGATGATCAAGCAGCCTGCACCTTGGTCCAGTACGCCAATTATCACTTTATCAAGAATCATTTGGGACAGCTTCTTCTCGACCTGCTGTGTGTCCAAACCCACTATCTTCGCAATATGGGCAATTTCTACCCTGCTGAACGGCTCAATGACTTTAATGAGGTTCTGCTCCAACATGGCGTCGTACAGTCTTCGAAGATGGTTTCGGACAAACACATCACCGCCTAGCTCATATCGGTAGTCAGACAGAGCTTTTTCGTATTCTTCAAGAGATCGATTCGAGTGCGCACGTGCAACTGCTTTCATAGCCTCTAGGCTTGTACCGGCATATCGAATTGCGTGCTTCGATGAGAGTAAGGTATTCACGTCGTTTCCCAAATTCAACATGATTTTGCAGAGGAGCATATACTGAAGTGCAGATGTTGCCTTGCTAGCATCTTCCTGAGCGTGATAACCCTCAAGAGCTTCGATGAAGTAAGAGAACGCTGTGTTGAAATCCTTATCCTCGGCGTGTAGCATTCCGCTCTGCATATCTAAGCCGGCTTGTAGCAAGGGTGGGGTATACACTGATGCTGCCGAAGTTCGAGCGGATGTCAACGCAGCACGGGCCTTTGGTTGGTTGCCAAGGGCATGGTAGACGCGCGATTCAAGTAGCTGGACTTCGACTAAGACAAGTTTATCATCTAAGCGCTTAAGCTCGCGGAGAAGAGAGTTGATGAGGGTAAGGGCATCGTAATATGTTTGCTTCTGCATATATATCACCACAAGTCTGGTTTCAAGGTTTTGTCGGAGGAATGATCGTCGTTCGGAAACAGCCCATTCTATACAGGATTTGATGACAGTAATCTGGATATCGAGGGTATTTGGGATATCGGCGAAGTAGTCAAGTAGCTGGCGGACTTCAGAAATAAATGCGTTAATTAAGATCGACCTCATTTATCCACTATGTAGCAATAACGTACCCAGCTTTGCTGACTTGGCCTTTGCGAATGAGGAGAATGAGGATCTGCTGGTTTTCAGTAGCTCCGCAAGCTCCTTGGGCTTCTTCTGGTCGCGATAAATCTTTCCTAGGCCCAATAAGGCAACTTCGTAGTCTCTAGAGGCAGCTTCGCTAGACCCAGGGCCTTCGGCAACCACTTCTTGGTATATCTTCTGAGCTTTGGTAGGGTCAGTCTTTGCTGCTGCCTCCGCCTCCGCGAGCCGGCCAGCTTCATTGGGGGCTGGAGCCATGGTGGTGAGGTAAAGTATAGAAATGTAGCTCGTTTCCTGGCAGGTAAAGGGCTAGCAACTGAGTCGGACTTCTGATGTCCAGAATATAGTAGGCTAACGCTTGAAATATGGGTTTTGGTTGATGCGAAGAGTTGCTGTCGACATGTTTTGGCTAGGAAAGTGACCTGAAGCTAGGGCCACGGACATATTGTGGAATATTATTTTCCCCCACTCCGGTTTAAAGTTTCATCGATCAAAATGCTGATAAAAAAAAATAAAAAGTAAAATAAAGATATCAAAAAGATGTCCGCAGAGACGTGAGCTAACCCGTCATTATGGTAAGTTGTATCCCATAAGCAATGTTTGAACATGATTCTAATGGGCTTGTTTTTAGAAAATTAAAGCTCTTTCTCGGTCTGCTGCCACGCAGCAGACTCCTGGCACCAATGTGCAAAGGGTGCAGCGGAATGTTGATCCCTCCCAGCATCCGTTTGAACGAGCACGCGAATACACAAGAGCGCTTAACGCGGTAAAGATGGAGAGAATGTTTGCTTCTCCTTTCATTTCGCAGCTGGGGAATGGGCATGTCGATGGTGTTTATAGCATGGCAAAGGACCCAATCTCCCTCGAAAGATTCGCCAGTGGGAGTGGAGATGGTGTTGTGAAGATCTGGGATTTGACCACGCGCGACGAAATATGGCATGCGCAAGCGCATGAGAATATTGTTAAGGGCATGTGCTGGACCTCCGATAGAAAACTTCTGTCGTGTGCCAGCGACAAGACTGTCAAACTTTTCGATCCATACAACACCCCCGCCGAATCTGCTCCGCTTGCAACGTACCTTGGCCAAGGTGCATTCACCAGTGTATCACGCCACGAGACTCACCCATCATTTGCCGTGGCTTCATCCGTCATATCGATTTATGATCTTTCAAGGCCGTCATCTACCCCTTCGGAGACTCTGAACTGGCCTACGAGTACAGATACCATTACGTCTCTAGCCTTCAACCGGACAGAGACCTCCATCTTAGGTTCAACTGCTACTGACAGATCTATCGTGATGTATGACCTACGTACCTCATCACCAATTTCCAAAGTGATATTGAATCTTGCTTCAAACGCAATATCCTGGAACCCGATGGAAGCATTCAACTTCGCTGTTGCAAACGAGGATCATAACATATACATTTTTGATATGAGAAAGATGGATCGCGCTTTAAACGTTCTCAAAGACCATGTCGCAGCGGTTATGGATGTTGAATTCAGTCCAACGGGCGAAGAATTGGTATCAGCGTCCTATGACCGTACCATCAGGCTTTGGAACCGGGAGAGGGGACACTCAAGAGACGTATATCATACAAAGCGCATGCAGAGGTGAGATTTTCCAAATGGATACCAGTACTATTTTCGTATTTCCCGCTGGGCTAATTTCATGTTTGTTTTCCACAGAGTTTTCTCAGCAAAATTCACACCAGACAATAACTATGTTTTATCTGGATCAGATGATGGAAATATACGGCTCTGGCGGTCTAATGCTTCCTCCAGAGGCGGTATCAAGAGCGCTAAAGAGCGCCAAAAGCTGCAGTACGATGAGGCCTTGAAACGCCGGTATGCTCATATGCCTGAAATTCGTCGCATCAAACGCCATCGACACCTGCCCAAAGCTATAAAGAAAGCCGGCGAAATTAAGGGCGAAGAAATCAAGGCATTGAAGAGACGTGAAGAAAATGTGAGGAAGAACAACAAGGTGGTAAAGCCGCGGCGAAGTGAGAGGGAGAAGATGGTCTTGGCGACCGAAAAATAATCACCCACGCCGGAATCCATATAAACGGAAAGAGATTTCGTGGGTTCTAGCGAATCATTGATATCTTACTGCTGATACCCTATCAATTGTCGCTGTCGTCGTGATCGCTATCCTCAGAGCTGCTTGTTGAAAGAGGCATAGCTTGCTCCTTATTCTCCGCAGCGGCTGAAATAGTTGCTTTAGCGACAGCTGAATCAACACCGCTTAGGTACCTGGCAAATCTCTCAATAGATGCCGGGAGCATAGCATAAACTCCCAGTAATGAGGCATAAGCCGGCATTCTGATCACTCCCCCATCTCCGCTATCGATCATGGATATAATTTCGCGCGCCACCTGGACTGGCTCTAATACCGGAGCCCAAAAGCTATTTGGTGTTTCCAATCCTTCAAATAATGGCGTGGCAATTTGACCAGTTTCAACCAAAATGGTTTTTATTCTCCCTGAGGCTCCTAACAGCCGTACCTCTGCGTCTATAGTTCTATGCACTGCGGTCACAGCGGCTTTTGAGGCAGAATAGTCTGACAAGCCAGCAGCGGTAATATGGCCTAGAACGGAGCTGACAGTGACAATGGTACCTCCAATCCGAGAGGATAGCATTCCCGGGATAAATGCTTTGAGTGCATGGAAATGGGAGAGGACGTTTGTTTTGATAGTTGTCTCGATTGCCTTGTCTGAAAGGAAGAGTAAGGGAAGACCATTGATGGCTGTTGCCACGCAGTTCACAAAAATCGTTGGCCTCCCTAGCTGTAAGCGTAATACTTTAGTTAGCAAACAAACCATTTCCGGACACAACACAGTGGACAGGATTGTGACAACCAAGAAAAAGAAGAAATTTGGTGGCATACATCCTTCACTATTTTCTTAGCTGCTTTATCAACCTCACTCTTGCTGCTCATATCACACTTATAGTATTCCAGACTTGGGAATTCGTCCCATCTTACATACCCACTGTTCTCGCCTGGGTCTTTAATATCCAAGACTGCGACGCTCACCCCTCGCATCCCATATGTTTCGGCTATCGCAAGCCCAAGTCCACTAGCACCACCCGCAACCACAACAACTTCTCTTTTGAAATCGACATTGCGCGGTGGTCCGTAGGCTAAGCGCTTATTTACATATGATAACACGACAAATGAACTCAGGACAGCAGCATATGTCGCTGTAATGATGAAGGAGGGATGGGAATATGGTGTCGCTTGAGCGACCAGGCACAGGGGTATCAACCAAGCAATAAACGGATGGAATAGTGTTTTCTGAAAGACAGTCACAAGAAGATCAAACGTCATTGTGGGCTTATTTGCTTTCTGTGCCGATGGCAGTATGCCACTTCGCTGCGTTGTAGAGGGCATTGATGTGGTATGGTTATTACTGTAGCCTAATCACCACATAAAAGACATAGGATACGAGAATATTGGGCATATTAAATTTTAAATAAAAGCAGTATTTCTTAAATTTGACGAGAAAAGGCCATGTGTCTCTAAATAAAACCTCAAAGTATAAGCTGATGTCTAAATAAGCGCCATACGCCAGCACGATTTGCTCCAAGGAACTAGCTAGCCAAATTAGGTGTAGCGCCAACTTACCCTTAACTTCAGCGCATGACAGCGAAAAGGAACACCGACTCAGCATTATCCTCACTGAATATATGTGTATTCGGTAACGAGGAGAAATTCATCAATTTGATCCGAGGTCCGAAGGAAATTTTACGATTCCTCCATTCCACTACAATCACCGAATCTCTCGGCCGTCAGCCCTGCCTTGCCTGGCATGCGGTATCCGGCCTCAAGCTGGAGTTGATAAGAGACTTGTCGCAAACGAAAAGACTCGCCAGGCGTTAGCCGCAGCTTTGTATCTCTGTTAGCAAGGCATTTCACAGCGCAGTAACCTGATGTACCGTACTTACATATATCTCCACGCCGATGGCATGTATAAAGATAGCAATCCACATTGCCATTCCAAAATTGAGGCCTATAGCTGCTGACACATTCTCATCTCCACCTTTGAAGTCCGCAACGACAAGTGCCTGTTGTTGGGGTTTTGATCCGTCATAAAAGGCGGAACAGCTCGGATACTTGCTTAAGGTCTCGTTATAGCCAAGGGTATAATCAAGTTTATCACAGGGCCAAACTGCATTATACCCACCAATCGCGGTTATTATTGTCGCAGCAGTTGCGAATATGAACCTGTTCGTGATAATGGCTCCCATCTATCATCCCAGTATCAGTATTAATCAGAGGCTGACGTAAAATGGAAAGGAGTCATACATATACGAATGACCTGATCATCCACGCTCGGTGCTGATCAATTTGGAGCTTTTTGACGTTATAATATGCAAACCCAATTCCAACGGTAGTCATCAGTACAAGGGCCCCTACGCCCGCCTGTATATCCAATGTGCCGCCAAATGTCCGCCGTGCTATGACAAGAGCACCAACATTGGAAATAAGCACCAGGAGCATGATCAAATACCCAGAAATCCGGTGCCACAGAATAAACTTGCGCCGAATTATAGGTACGAATTGGAAGCAGGCCAGGAATGAAGCAGCTATAAAAACCGAGTTAGCTTCCCATAGGAAATGTATCATACAAAAGAACATCCGAGGGTGAAGAAATTTGCTTACGCAAAATGCATCCAAGGTGAAGAATTATGCCAACATGGTATCGAGTTTGCTTGAGGTAATAGAAGCACTCGCCCGGAGCAGCATTTCCTTTTTTGCAAAAATTACCTGTAATATTAAGGTATTGAAATCGTGCCAGGGTGAATCCCATGAATGCTCCAGCAAGGACAAAAACTATACTGAAGTTAGCTGAAGAGATGGTAATTCAAAGCTCGAATACTGACATATAATGAAGTTATATCCTTTGGAAAATCCAACTGGTTGATATATCTTTTGAAAGAGTAACTTGACAGTGTTCTTCATCTTTCCGATTCTAAATGGAGCACTCCGTAGGCCAAGTATTGAATTTTCAATCTAGTGTCTAAATGTCAATTGATTCCTTTGTCGAAATGTTGGATTTCTCTGCATGATGTCTCTTATCAAGGCCTTTATATTACATTCCCCAAATGGCGCTGATACTAATACAAGGCCGCCATATTCTCTTCTGTTATGACTGTCCCTAGGCATCTTTTGCGCTATAGAATGTACTACGTAATGGACCAACGCGTGCTCGCTTAACGTGAATGTTGACCTGATGAGAGCTGGGAAATACGGAGCGTATTCGTTCTATTTTTGTCTCTTCCAAGCTCAGAGTTTGGCTAAACCTTAATAACAAGTTAACTAACCTACTTTAGCAACCTAGCTTGGTTAAAGAGATCCGCGTTTAGAGTTTAGTTATCACGTGGCTGTTCCGCGCAATAGCTTTCCCAAAAAGAAGATAGGTGACCTCGTATTTCCGACCATACGGCACAGTTAACAGCCCCATTCATCATTACACATTATAAATATAAGAAAGATGACGCTTTCTTTCCCCTTGGTGCTGGTACTAAAGAGCTATGAAATAGGCACTTTCGTTTTTACTTGAATGGTGAAGCAATATGCCAAAAATATCTGCAGGATGCAACACTTGCCGAAGGCGAAAGAAAGGTGTATGTGTGATAGAACCCCAAACCCCATATCAAGTACATGCAAGCTGACAAGGACTTGCAGTGTGATATGCAAAGGCCTTCATGTGGCCAGTGCAAGAAACTAGGCATTTCTTGTGGTGGTTACGGGCGGCAGCTCAAATTTATCCATACTTCCAACCAGCCATGCAAGCAAAGCGAAGTCCACGCAATCCCAGATAAAGTAGTGCCAAGCTCAAAGAATAGACTTCGAAAGAACATCACTGTTCCCTGCGATACTACTGAAGTAATGCTGACAAGTCATGCAGAAGCGCTATCAAAGTCGCTTCTTGTTGGGTCATACCCTGGATTGTTTTTAAACATCTTTCTGGGAAATATCGGCAGCAGTGCGCAAAATTTACGCCAATCATGCTTTACAGGCTGGATGGTTACAGGGCCTCACAGTAATACTGAAAACCCGATATTGCGTAATGCATTACTTGCCCTGGGTCTCGCGAGGGTTGGCAAATTATCGAATGACTCCAGAATCGTGTACAAAGGCCAGCAGTTCTACTCTTCGGCCCTAGCTCAATTATACCGGCGCCTCAGTATCAACTCTGAATGTTTGGATGACGAATCACTAGCAGGGATAATGTACTTAGCCCTTTATGAGGTACTACCGTCGCAAATTATCTCCAGCTACTTGCTCTTCTATTGACCAATTTATTAACCATTTAGGCCATTGAAGGTTCTCCGATGAGAGGCCTTGGCTGGGCAAGTCATACTGACGGGGCCACGCGGCTTATACGATTACAGCCAAATTCTTCGGAATGGACAACTTTCAGGAAACAGCTGTTTCTCGGGCTGCGTCACTTTGCTGTGAGTGTTCCATTCCATTGATCGCATCTCGTTCAACGCTATTAACCGTTAGAATAAACAGATAATACGCGCTATCGGCTCTCGGCAGCCATCTTTTCTGGCAGACCCTGAGTGGACCTGTTTACCTTTGCTACAAGCGAGAAATCAACCCAGCCACCAGTTACTTCAACTGCTGGCTTCAATACCATCCATTCTACGAGCAATTGATCTAATTCGGGAAGATAATTCACCCTATCTCCCATATAGAGTTGAAGAAGTTTCTAGGAATTGTCGTGACCTATTGAACAAGCTAGGTCAATGGAATATTTCGCTTTGGGCCGGTAGAGGAGAACCGCTATATTGGGAAAGGTCTTCTATGTTGTCAATCAGCATAACGGAGGAATTTATCAGAGATCACCCCATTTTCTCGTCGTATATTCATTTTTTGGACACGGAGACCGCCCATCTGCAGATGCTCTACTGGACAGCCCAATTGCTGATTTGCAATAACCTTTGGTTGGCATACCAGTTCCTTTCAGGCCAGGAGGATAAACGTTGGCATGAAGTAAATGCACCTATACCCAACTTACACTTTGACGATAGCAGCAGGACCACATGTTCGATGGCTGAATTACCCATTTCTGCGCCTGAGCTATATGTGGTCGCTACCAACATTGCCCGGTCCCTTGAATATTTTCTGACTCCAGAATTGATTACCATCGGAGTGACCATGTTTGCTTTCCCAGCTACTGTTTCTTTGGGGTATTTTCAGTATTTTGAGCTCCCGGAATCAAGGTGGTTTCATTATGTGTTTGAGCATATTCTGACTTCTTCGGGTATTGATGTAGGCGGATTCCTTGAGGCTGTTGCAAATGAGAATTCACTCCGTCTGGTTAAAATCTAATGCTGACATAAATTAAAAGAAAATTACTAGGAATAAAACACTTATCAAAGTATATGATTCATAAGAGGGGAAGTTTATCGTCTGGTAGGAGTTACATGGTTGGTCAAGTGGATAACTAAATATTATAACTAACTTTACGAACCGCTGCTGCCTAAGTCCAAAACACCAATTCGTAACTTTTCTATGGGCTAAACGACATTGACGAACATCATCAGTCACGGAAAGTCAACATATACAGATTAAATAGCCATTTACATCTCAAACCTATTTAATCTATAATCGAAAATACACCAAATTAAAGCTATGGCGACGTATTCGCAATCCGCATGGAAAATTATTCCACAGTTTTGCAGCACCTCCATTCCCCAGACTATCGAATTCTACACGAAATCACTCTACTTTACACTCGGAGGAACGCACCCCGATGATGATGTAAATAGTATCCCGACATTTTGCTCAGTATTTATTGGCAAAAAGGCAGATGCCAATATTTACTTTTTTAAAACAAAGTTACCATCTTCAGGACCTGACGAGGCAAAGGCGGATGGAAGTGTTGGTGAAGACGACCAAGAAATATTCCATCGCTCTTCGACAATGATTGCACTGGGAAGCATAGAGCTAGACGAGTACTACAATATCCTTCTCGACGAAGGGAAGGTTAAGATTACGAAGCCTATCGAGGACCAGCCATGGGGTTATCGACAGTTTACTTTGGAGGATCCTGACGGCAACGAGATCACCTTTTTCAAATTCTTAGAAGGGGGAAATCCAGGCACAGAATAAAGACGATACCAGTGTAACCATCTGCCTCCTTGGCAAATGATTCGGTCCACTGTCATCTTTGGAACAGAAAGGGGACGAAGATGTGAATATCTGGATGGAAGCTCTTGTATGGTAACTAGTTGAATATGATTGGTCGGAGCCTGATAAGATCACGTGGAGATATCAAGCTTGGCTATCAAGCCTTAGTTCGGTAGTTAACTAACCAAGAAGTTAACTTTTCGAAAATGATAAAAAAAAAAGTTCATTCAAAAAGCTGAAAGGAAGATATTCGCAAACCACCGTCGCCATATAGGAACCATGCCTCGCGAAAAGAAGAAAAGAGGTCGCCGGGCAGAAAAAAGTCAGTCGAAGCGAAAATGGGAGGATGATGAAGTGCCTACTTCGCCAAAACGTCAGCGAACCGCGGACGAAGACAACGAAGCTCAAGCTGGAGACGACTATATTCCCCTCGATACCCGCGATACTGAAAAGGAGCAAGAGCAAGGACAAGAAGATGATACTCCCTTCTATGGGCTTCTTGACGCTGAGGAGCAGGAATATTTCTCAAAAGCGAGTCAGACCCTGGAACTCAACTCTTTTGAGGATGATGATGATAAACGGCTGTTCATTGAAAGTGTTTACGCGGAAGCTAGAGGGAAGGAATTAAAGATTGCTTGCAGTCAGTCATGCTCTAGACTCATGGAAAAATTGATTGCAATGTCTACCCCAGGGCAGGTGAAGACCTTATTTGAGAAATTTACGGGCCATTTCCTACACCTTGTTCAACATCGCTTCGCGAGCCACTGTTGCGAATGTCTGTTCATACGTGCGGCGCCGATTGTAACGTCCGAGATGGAAAAACCTAAGGATAGAAAAAAAGAAAGAAAGCAAACTATAGAAAATAATGGAGAGGAAGGAGGACAAGATGAACCCTTGAATCAGAGATCTGCGATGGAATTGTTCCTAGGTGTCATCTCGGAATTGGAAGGGAATTGGGGATATCTCCTCACCGAATCGTTTGCGTCCCACACGATAAGAGTCTTACTGCTGATATTGGCCGGTGAGCCACTTGCAGGTCAATCAAATGCGAGGGTTCTTGCCAGCCGGAAAAAAGAAAATGTGGACTCTATAACGCCAACTTCTCAGTCGGAGCTAACCATCCAGGGAAGCAGACAAGTTCCTGTGGAATTCAACAACACCTTAAGAAGGATGATATCAGATCTAAGTGCTGGTCTGAATTCTACTTATCTCCAGGCACTTGCCACCCATCCTATCGGAAGCCCTGTTCTGCAAGTCATTCTGTCAATTGAGCTTGGGTGCATGGGTACAGAAAAACTCAAGGACAAAAATTCTGTTTTCCGTAGGCTTATACCAGACGATACCCTTGAAACCAAGGAGGAGGGCGTGAATTTTCTAAACAGTTTATTCTATGATCCAGTTGGTTCTCGATTACTAGAAACGATTGTCCGGGTCGCTCCCGGGAAATTCTTCAAAACATTCTACAAGAATATCATTCGCGAAAGGATTGGTTCCTTGGCGCGAAATGAGATAGCTTCCTATGTTGTTATCAAAGTGCTGGAGAGGGTGAGTAGGGAAGATCTCGAATCAGCAATTGAAAGCATACTTCCTGAAATACCTTCACTAGTCCAGCGGTCAAGGCTTAATGTTATCAAAACAATAATAGACCGCTCGATAATTCGAAGTGCTGATACAGCTTCATTGGCCAAAGCACTGGAATCAGCGTATGGTGAGGACGGCCTTGCTCGCCTTAAGGCGATTCTAGGGGTTGAGACAAAAGACAAGGATGCTGAAGATCTTGCAAAAGTGAAACCAAAGGCTGGAACTTCCCCTCAACATATCCATGGATCACTTTTGGCACAATCCATGTTACAAGCATCTGGCACCCTTGCCGCAATGATACAGTCCAGTTTTCTTACCGCACCAACAGAGACTCTAATACAGATTGCGAATAATCCCACAGCATCTCGTGCGCTTCAAGAGGCTCTTAAACCCTCCAAATTGAATACCCAGTTTCGTCGACAATTTTTACCCCGGTTTTACGGACAGATGTGCGACTTGTCCCTGGATAGCAGTGGCTCTCATGTCGCTGACGCTCTCTGGGACGCTACCTCCGACTTGATATTTATCAAACAAAGGCTGGCACAAGAACTGGCGGATAACGAACCTGCCCTTCGCGATTCGTTCTTGGGACGAGCAGTGTGGAGGAATTGGTCGATGGATTTGTACAAGAGAAAACGGGGAGAATGGATGTCGAAGGCGAAGGGGCTCGACAACACCAAAGTCTCACCTTCAACTGCCGATTCGAGCGCCGGGCCGGCTAAGAGCAAGTTGGATCTCGCCAGGGCGCGATATGCGGCAAGAGCCGAACAACAGGAGAAGCCAGATGGCAAGGATCAAGGCTCCCGCGGCAAGAAGCAGGCTCTGTCGGCGCCGAGCGGCCTTCTGAAAGCGCAGTAAAAAGCCGCAACTGAGTGACGTCACGCCGTGATTGCCTTTACGTAATATCGATGACAAATTTAGTTGGCTGGAACTTTACTCACGTGATACAACAAGATAAGGGATGTAGAAATCTAGGGTTTTATATATCAGATCACAGCCACATCCAACACCAAACTTCTATGCAACGCTTTCTCCACTGATTGAAGCGAGTTGACAGTGTCCCTGAATCACGATAGAATGGAGCGGCCTGAAGAAGTGCGGAAAGTGAGTCACCCAGTGGTCTCTCATCGTCGCTGAGACGATGGGTGTGGCATCAATTCTACTTTGTAATCATTTGAATAGGTATTAAATTACTAGAGTAACTGGCTAAGAATGGGAGTTTTAGGTCTTGAACTCTGTCCAGGAGCGTGTTATTGGGTTTGTTGAGCAGGCAGACCGCGCGTTACAGGTACCAGGACAGAAAAATGGTGATGATTCTCAGCCAAAGATTCTCGACTTTAAGTCCCCAGAAGAGCTTAAGGCGGTATTCGGTGAAGGTTTAACAAGTTCGGGGCAAGGGCATGATGGACTTGTTCGAATTGTAGATGACCTTCTAAAGTACTCCGTCAATACCTGGCAACAAGGATTTCTGGACAAGCTTTATTCATCACCAAACGCTCCTGGCTTGGCCGCAGAGTTGCTCCTTGGGACATTGAATGCCAACGTGCACGTCTATCAGTCGGCCCCAGCATTGACAGTGATCGAAAAATTGACCACACGGCGATTTGCTGAGCTTTTTGGCCTTACCGGACTAAACGCTGGTGGAATCGCTGTTCAGGGAGGCTCTGCATCCAACACTACGGCCATTGTTGTGGCAAGGAATACTTTATTCCCTGATACCAAGAAGAACGGAACAGGCGATCATCGATTTGTTTTATTTACGAGTGCTCATGGACACTATAGCATTGAGAAAGCGGCGCAAATGATCGGACTAGGGAGTAACGCGGTTCACAGTGTACCTGTTGATCGTGAAGGACGAATGATTCCACAGAAGCTTGATGAGGAGATCCAGAAGGCAAAGGACGCCGGTAAAACCCCACTCTTCGTCAATGCCACTGCCGGGACCACAGTTTTAGGGACTTTCGACCCTTTTACGGAAATTGCTGAGATTTGCCGCAAACATAAACTCTGGTTTCACATTGATGGAGCTTGGGGTGGTGCTTTTATCTTTTCTAACCGCCAGAAACATAAGCTTGAAGGCTCACATATGGCCGACAGTATTGCCATAAATCCTCACAAAATGCTCGGGGTGCCATTGACTTGCTCCTTCCTCCTGGGTGCTGATATGACTCAGTTCCACGGATCAAACACACTTCCCGCTGGATACCTATTTCATAATGACGTGTCTGATGGCTCTGAGATATGGGATCTGGGTGATCTGACTTTGCAATGTGGCCGTCGTGGTGATGCCCTGAAAATGTTCCTGAACTGGAATTACATCGGCTCGTCGGGGTACGAAGAACGAATTGATGCTGCAAGCGATGTTGCTGTTCATCTTTGCAACCTCATTGCGGATTCTCCGGATTTAATTCTTCTCAGTGAGAATCCGCCACCATGCTTCCAAATCTGTTTCTTCTATGCACCATTTAAACAGATGGTCCACAGTTCCGACAAGGTGGCAGACGAAGCAGAACGGGGAAAGCTCAACGGAGAGATTACTTCCATGATCGCCAGCGATCTGATCCAGCAAGGATTTATGGTTGACTATGCGCCACCAGCTGCAGCACAGGTTGAAGGAGACGGCAAATACCTCAGATGTGTCGTCAATCTTCACACTAAAAAAGAAACAGTCGAACGTCTTGTCGAGGTAGTTTTGGAACTGGGCGCCAAAGCAGTCAGGAAGCAGCGTGGGCTAGAGTTGAATTCGAACTTTGTAAATCCAAACCAGGCTCCAGCGCCTGGCCAACGACCAAAAAACCCTCTTGAAATGGGCCGTGGGGCCTCAAGGCGCTCCGGCTGCTTCAGATTTTGTGCTTTGACGGAATGCTGTGACCGAGTTATGATGCTTATCGGGATTTATCCTTTCTAAAAGCATCAGTATTCTTATCTTCAGTGTGTATAAGATTTGTCAAATATAGAATATGAAAAGTCCCCTGAACTGATGATAAATGAAGATCTAATAAAATGGTCTCAATTACCGTACCGAGTATATCTAACTGCGAACTTCAACTCTTCTCTCTAAAACCGACCTGGCATCAGCCTCGGTAAGTGTATCTATACCAAGCTCGGATAAGACGCCTCGTGCGCTTTCATTATTGGCAAAGAGCCTCTTCTCAGCTTCCCATAAGCTAAGCATTGTTCTAGTATCGTCACCAGTGCCGGCCAGATGATCTTTTCCTGCTTTAATCTCCAGGTTCAGGATGAATAGCCCATCCTGTAGTTTCTTCATTGTGCGCGCTGCGAGTATTTCACCAGTCTTTGTGCCAATAGCAGCATCTACTGTATCACAGATATTGGAAACGTCAACGGAGAGTTGTGCAGCCCCAGAGGTAGAGAAAGAATTCCGCATCAGAATGCTATCCCAAATGTACGTCTGAATAGTAAGTAGGACGTGGTTGGCAATTCTACGCCTCGGGGCCACAGCCAGCGTACGGGATAGGAACGAAAAGTCGGTGGCGAGAAGACGCAAAGTTTGCACAAGATCTAGTGAGGGAGTGATAACGGTGTTGGGGTCATCGGAAGAAGAGCGTAGGGAAGCCCATGTAGATACCTGGTAATACGGACGAAGGGAAGCCTGGATGCT
>NW_003345201.1:3481374-3488867 GCF_000150975.2 Nannizzia gypsea CBS 118893
TTTCAGAATAGTCTACTCTTAGACCTGGAACTCCGTCCGAAATTTGGCTGGCCGGCTGAAGATCCCTGTAACTGTGCGTCCCTATGGTGGATGTCATAGCAAGATATGCTTCTAGCCCAGAGTGCAGCCTTTCGTGGAATAAGTCGAATATGGTGATTTGAATATCGATTAAAAATCGGAGTTTCTGGCTAAAAGACGACAACGGCCGGTAAAGCTCCGTGACATTCTCCAGAAGGTCATTAACGTGCAGAGCCGCCTTTGTTGGCTTAGTTGCTGTCGGTGCCACTCCATCATAGTCGATTTCACCACCATCTTCAGCATCAATGATATTTTGGTACCTTGCCAAGGCGAAATTCTTCTCTACCTGTAGCCATTCAGAGAACCAATTCTCTTTCGATAATAATTCCCAGGTTAATCCTTTCCAAACATTCTCTTGTGACGAATTAGACAGGTAAGACCAGGATAATCTGAGCTCACTATCGAAATTCATCAATTCGTGAATCAAATGGCTGAAAGCTTGGGGGTGTTTAGATACTGTCGGCAGCAGAGTCAAAATTTTCTGCCGAACCATTGGCAAAAGGGAGGATATAAAAGACGAGACGGCATCCGAATATAAGGATTGGAGCATTGGATAGCCATCGGGGGCTCTTCTATGCAATATAGGTTGTAAATTTGTAGAAAAGAATTCAGCGTGGGTATTGATCAAATCTAATGTATGGGACATGAAGTATTCCGGCTTAGGGAAGATTAGTAAAAAATTAACTCCGTCGTCCATTCCGGGAATTTGAGCTTACCTTGTCTAGCCTATTTGTAGGCCTGTCGCCACTGAAGTGATATTTGAAGCGAAGCTCCAGGGGCCTAGACATGACTTCTAATGGGAGTAAAATTGGCAACTCAGACGGGTCTTCAAATTTCTTTGTAATTGTGCCACTCATAAGGTCACTAAGGCGATTAGATTTCCAGCACATTCTCGGGTTAAAGGGCTGGTGTGTATGTACTCACGGTTCCTGAAACTCTAGGAGTATATCACACCAACGCATCCATTCGTCAATCAATGACTCCGCAGGGAGTTCCTTCATAGGCCACTTCATTTTGTCCAGGATACTTTGCAGTTCCTCCGTATATTCCACGCGAATGGAATCCTTTAAAATATCTGAGACTTTCGTCACATAGTCAAGGAGGTACGGAGTAGCCCCTTCAACAATCTCTTGGCTGGATGATATAGATGTTTCGATCGAACGAAGCTGCGCATAGGATCGTAGGGCATCATGTGGGGATGATTTCATGGTCTTCATTGCATCGTTACTATAAATATGTTAATTTTGTGCCTTAAAATTGTGATTCTATGAGGAATACATACTTCAGTTGATCAATGTTGCTTAGTAGTTCTAAATAGCCTTGGGACACATCAAGCCTCTGCAATCTAGCAATACTATCTTCAAATTTGCGAACAGCTTCATCACTGTGTTCCGACTGCGTTACAACCAGTAAACGATGGTCTATATCAGTCTGGTGTTGTTTGAATGCCTCCGCCTCCTTTCGAACTGCCTCAGCATGTTCATTTGAAGCTTTAGTAGCATTTTTGAGGATCTCCTCAGCCTCCAGTAGCTATAAAATGCCATAACATTAGTCAGGAAAGGTTTTCAATCAATATAGAGGGTCTATCACCTGCTGCCTCTGGATTTCTTGCTGCTCCTGGAGGCTCTGAAGAAGCGTATCCAGGCTCTGGAGGTCTTCAATGCTCTGGATCTTATCATTCACAAAGTCAACAAGTCTTGTCGCATCTTCCGCTGATAAGCTACCCGCCATAGTTTCTGTACGGGCATACCCCCACACCAAAGCCAAGTAGTATGCTGATTGATAGCTACTATGGTGTTAATAAACCGGTCAGTGAGCTTAGATGTGGAGGAAACAAAACTGTGGTCTCTTGACGTCGTTGGCCCGCGGCCTTGGCATCAACAACACCTTAACTATTTTTAATCAAGCGCAACTTCAGCCTCTGTATTGATACCATTCACCCAGGAGAGCCAAATTCAGGATGCAAGAGCAATAATAATGACCAGTCCGCTGAAAAAGAAGAGAAAAGTTGATTCGACTGTGCCACCACAGAATACTCGGAGCATTGCTTCATATTTTGGTGCTGCGGGAAAAAAAATTCCACCGCAAATTCCTAGCACTGAGCATGCTCAGCTTACGGATGAGCAGCTGGCTCGGAAGCTTCAAACGGAATGGAATCAACAGGGCCAGGATGAGTCTAAATATTCTAGTCCTAGTAATATAACAACGGAAAACCTGCAGCAGGAAAAACCCCGGGTGCCTGATGGAGGAGCTGATTCTATCCCAAGCACCGACAATACCGGTATACCTAATACCCCAACTCTTATATCCAGCAAAGAGAATAAGCCCAAGGGGATATTAGCTTTACAGAGCTCCTCAGCGGCGGAAGATACTATATCATTTTCGCTGCCTTTTGATCTCAGTCCGTTGGAATTCGATCCGCATGAGCAAAAGGAAAACCTCCAAGCACATTGGGAGGCGGAAGGCGGGAAAGCATCATATGCCATTTTGGCTCGCGCCTTTTCCCTTGTCAATGGCACACAGAGTAGGATCAAAATAGTCGATATACTTGTGAATGTTCTCAGGCTTATTATCGTGGGTGACCCTCAGAGCCTACTGCCTGCGGTATGGTTGGCAACAAATGCATTTGCTCCACCATATGTACCAATTGAATTGGGTCTAGGAGGGTCTGCCATATCCAAAGCTTTGAAAAAGGCTTACGGATTGGATAACCAAGGCCTCAAATCACTATACAATAAACATGGCGACGCTGGTGATGTGGCCTTTGAGGCAAAGAAAAAACAGTCATTCACGCTAAGACGACCAAAACCGTTGACTATCAGAAGCGTATATGACGCCTTAATGAAGATTGCAAACAGTAAAGGCACCGGAAGCCAGGAGGCAAAGCAGAGAATTGTTGAGAAGTTACTCCAGGATACTCGAGGTGCAGAGGAGAGTCGATACATCGTCCGTACGCTTGTTCAGCATCTCCGGATTGGTGCTGTTAAAACGACGATTTTGATTGCACTTGCAAGAGCGTTTCTTTACTCAAAGCCACCAACAGCCACTTTTTCCATACGTTCGCGCGCAGAGTTTACGAGCTTGAGTAAAGAGGAGCTATCAAGTATCTACTCTCAGGCGGAAGAGACTATCAAAACTTGCTATGCACGGCATCCCAACTACAACATGATTGTTCCGTGCCTATTGGAAAATGGAGTTTCTGCTGAACTTCTTACAAAGTGCGGGATCACGTTGCACATCCCTTTATTGCCTATGCTGGGTAGCATTACCAGGGACCTTCCGCAAATGTTAACTAGGCTACATGGCCGATCATTTACCTGCGAGTACAAGTATGATGGACAAAGAGCACAGGTACATTGTGACGCATTGGGGAAAGTCTCCATTTTCTCTCGCCATCTAGAACTCATGACAGACAAATACCCAGATTTAGTGTCTCTTGTTCCTCAGATTCGATCGGGGGCGGTCTCTAGCTTTATCCTGGAAGGTGAAGTGGTTGCTGTTAACAACGAAACTGGGGAGCTACTTCCTTTCCAAACACTCACTAATCGGGCGAAGAAAAATGTGGAAATAGGTGATATCAAAGTCAATGTCTGTTTATTTTCATTTGACTTGATGTACCTGAATGGACAATCACTGCTGGAAAGGCCGTTTCGGGAAAGACGTGAGTTTTTAAGGAGCTTGTTTATTGAAATCCCGAATCGATTCACATGGGTAAAGAGTATCGATGCTTTCCCATCCGATTCGGATGCTGCCCTAAACTTTTTTAATGATGCCCTTCAAGCAAAATGCGAGGGCATAATGGTGAAAGTTCTAGATGATAAGCCAGTTGAGAGCTTAATACAGGCAGAAGGAGCTGCCACAGTCCCTGATAATGCCGAAATATTATCCTTGGAAACGGATCAGCCCCAGGCGTCTACAGATACTGTTGCGAAGCAACGAGGGGGCCGAAAACGACCACTTCTATCAACATACGAGCCTGACAAACGACTCGAATCCTGGCTCAAGGTGAAGAAGGATTATAGTGCTTCGTCGGAGACTTTAGACTTGATTCCCATTGGGGCATGGCATGGCCAAGGTCGAAAGGCTAAATGGTGGTCACCAATACTCCTTGCCGTACGAAATCCTGAAACTGGCTCTCTCGAGGCTGTTACCAAGTGTATGTCCGGCTTCTCGGATAAATTTTATGAAGCGAGTAAGGAGAAGTACGCGGAAGGCGGAGATAATATAATCTCACGCCCAAACTACGTGGAGTACTCTGGCGAGCCAGAAGTTTGGTTTCAGCCGCAGGAGGTCTGGGAGATGGCATTTGCAGATATCACGCTGAGTCCCACGTACACTGCGGCTATAGGACTGGTTAGTGATGAGCGTGGCCTGAGTCTTCGATTCCCAAGATTCTTGAGAGTGAGAGAGGATAAGAGCATTGACGAAGCTAGCACATCCGGCTATATTGCTCACCTTTGGGATAAGCAGGCGGAGAAAGTAAAGGTGGCGGAGCCTGGACCTGAAGACTAAACTTGACAGACACCCTGACAAAGTCAATCGTATACACCTATCACTATACATACACTTTTCCACACAAGCAACGCACCCACTGGAAGGGTGACTGGAATGTCGAATGTTGATACAGACGTATCTAGATCTAACGCCTATTACGTCATATGGGGAGTAAACAAGCGAGACCATGAGCATAACAGCAAACAATCCGTCCCATAATGATTGGTGATTGCCACTGCTCCGTCATTAGTCTCCGTGGGGAGGGCATTCGAGATAAATGGTGTCTTGTGCCCATTCCCAGGAAAACGAAACGATCAATACAAACAACTTAACCGGATTCTGAAACGATACAATATGCCTTTGCCACGGAAAGCTTTGATCGCTGTTACCAGCGCCAACCCTCACTTCTACCCTGACGGGAAGAAGACGGGGTTGTTCTTCTCTGAAGCATTACATCCCTTTGACGAGCTTCAGGCAGCCGGCTTCCATGTCGACATTGCCTCAGAAACAGGGACCTACGCCTTCGATGAACATTCATTGGAGAAAAAGTATCTAAATCGAGAGGATGAGGAGGTGATGCGGAACAGCAATGATCCATTCAACAAGAAATTAAATAGCCAGATGTTCAAGGCCGGTGACCTGTCCCCGCATGAATACGGTTTATTCTATGCTGCCGGTGGCCATGGAGCATGCTATGATTTCCCGAACGCAAAACACCTGCAGGCAATTGCCTCGGACATTTACAACCGTGGCGGTGTTGTGGCAGCCGTGTGCCATGGCCCAGCAATACTGGGCGGCATCAGGGGTCCCGACGACGAGCCGGTGGTGAAGGATAAGACTGTAACTGGCTTCACTACCGAGGGTGAGCTTGAACTTAAGGTGATTGACCAGATGAGGCAAGACAACGTGCATACGATTGAGGACTGTTTGAAGCCATCGGGTGCTCGCTACGAAGCTCCGCCTACTGCGTTTGAGAACTTTGAGAAAATCGACGGCCGGATTATTACTGGAGCGAACCCTGCTAGTGCAAGGGATACGGCGAGAGACGCTATAAAAGTGTTTGATGGGCTGGAATAAGCGGCCGCTTGAAAACTTCAGCTCACCCGCTAAAAGTTGGATTGCTGCTGCAACAATCTCCTCTCACTCACTCACTTGAGTTGGACTCTTTCGGTTGAATATCTGTCAAAAAATTGTATTGCTACTATGAGCTAGCATGCTCCTTCCACAATATAGCTCTTTTGGCTGAACCACCCGTTCTTGTCGTTGACTATACGTTTGATATATCAACTTCAGTTTCCCAACAGAAGCTTGGCCGTAAATGCATATCTATGTAAACCAAGTGCCATCTACAGCCCAATGGTTTCTTCTAGCTGGTCTTCCAAAGGATGAGTGAATGGCTATGCAGAAAACTCCCAGTTCTCGGGGAACCAGCCAAACTGGATATCAGGGTTACCCTTGAAGATATCATCATAGTGCTGGATGGTAGTCTCGGGGCGTTCCTTCTGGAGATAATACCCATGAACGATCTCCTTGATCTTCGGATGGGACCACATACGCTTCATCCACTCAAGAGCTTCCGGCGTAGCACCGGTGAGAGGCAGATTATAAGTTCGGAAACGCTACCACAAAAAGCAGTCAGCCAGCCTCACCAAAGCAGCAAATATTAAAACTAAAAACAAGAGAGATGAAAGATGAATAAACTCACCCACAAGACAGGCCAGAAGAAGGCATCTGCAATGCTGAACTCTCCGAACAAGAAGCCCTCATCTTTACCTTCCTGCCCGAGCTCGGCAAGCCTGGCAGTCGTGAATCGTCTGCTCTCACCCCAGAGCTTCAGACAATTCTCCACCTCTCTGGCCGCCCCGTCATACAGAGGTATGGCACCGGTGTACTTTGCCAGGGAATTGGTGGGGTATGAAGCACGTAGCACGGTGCAGAGGCCAGAGTGCATCTGTGCAACTGCGGTGCGAGCCTGGGCGCGCAACGCAGCGTCCCTGGGCCAGAGGGGCAGATGAGGGAACGCCTCAGCGAGGTATTCGCATATGGCGAGGGAGTCGTTTATTTGGAACTGGGGGCCGAGAGAGGGGACTTCTAGAGCCGGCACCAGTTTGGATTTCGATAGTTTGGTGGACTAGAGTAACGAGTGAGACGGGGGATACCTCTGTAACTGGAGCCATAACATGTGGATGTATATGGGCCCTTGGTAGGCAGGCAGGTAGAGAGGGAGGGTACCTCTGGCAGAGAAAGCAGTACTGCCTCGTGGGGGATGCGGTAGTAGTCCAGCAGAACAGCTACACGAGCAGTCCAGCCTAAGCCGCAAAGTTAGCCAAGTAAGTAACTAGTTTAGTTAAACTGAATAACTAGCTGGCTAGTTATCCGAACTAGTTTATTTGATCTTCTTTCCATATTTGCAAAATAATAACCATCAAGAAAAGAAAAGCATACTGGAGTAGCGGGTATAAGCTCCGATGAGCTTGAGCTTGAGCTGGTTCTGGTTCTGGTTCTGGTTGTCCATGACGAGGCGCTGGTTGAACTGTAACTCTAGGTAATTCACTAGTAGCTGGACTCTCTGTGCAAGCGCGGGAGATGGAGCTGTGCTACGACCAACTTCCGGAGCGAGGGGCAGGGTAGGTAGCACGCTATTTATATTAATATCCCGGGCATGAGTCAGTCCTGTGCTCGTACTCCCGCCGATGGTTGTAGATAGATATACCTAGTCTAGTATACGTCGTAACAGGCGAGTTGATAGACTCCACATGGATCGTGGCCTGGCCTGTCCAATGGTGCGTGTTGTCTCGGTGGGGTGAAGCTGCGGTTCATCTCGTATCGAGAGCGATGCTGACAAACTCGATATCTTCATGCCTACTTAGTACGTCTGCAAGCAAAAGTCCGTCCCGTCTTCGGCGGTCGAGCAGCTTCAG